>NW_010207901.1:53936-54992 GCF_000695765.1 Mesitornis unicolor
ATGATTATGCTTCTATTAACTGTGCAATTATATTGCACAGCTCACTTGAAGTATCTCAAGCTGTAGCTTTTTTGATTCTGACTATTTTAGCACTTCACAGAAAACTTCAAAGGTTGAACAACTGTGAATAGATCTCACCAAACAATTTATATTTCTGACTTTGAATTACTTTGGCTAAGTTCTATCTTATTTTACTTGCAGTAAGTGTCACATTTAAGTGGGGTATTTTTGCATGTCAAGACATGCATGCTGACAAATACAAAGGTTTAAATACATGGAAACAACCATGTGACAATTTAAGATCTCTATGTATTTCTTTATGAAGCTCTATTTTGAACTAACATTCCAAGTTAATATTGAAAGTTTATATCTACAAGTTTGGATGTATTAAAAAATCATATGTAGAAGTGAGAGTCCAAAAAAGTTGATGTTTGAGAAATGCACGCAAAGATTGGATGTTGGTAGATCTCTTTGGAGTCTCATTCAAAGCAGGGATGATTTGTGAAAATTTGGCTTTAAAGTGTTGGTGCTCCTCATAATTTTAAAATAGGATTCTATTGATTCATTTTCAAAGTACTAAATTACTTGGACATTGGTTTTGGATTTGTGTTAAATTTAATTTAGGTGAATGCTCCACAAAGAGGAATAGTGGTTTGGAGGATGACACCCAATTTGTTTTATAGTAAAGTCTGTTTGTACCATACAAATGTTAGAAAGGATGAGAGGCTTATTTAGAGAAAAAAATAATCCAAATGGAAAAGTGAGTAGCAAAACATGCACAAATTTCTGCCAGAAGAGACAACTTTGGTGAGAACGTGAAGCCAACTGCATAGATTTTATTTTTGCAGTCCCATAAAAAGTGCACTTCCACATTCCCTGTCTTCCCATATTGGCTGGAACTGGGGGGCCTTTTGGTTGTTTAGATTATTTTAAAGAGATGTGTGTGCTCCAGGAAAACTTGCGGGTTTTTGGTGTTACTGCCATTTCAGGATACAAAGGTACTACTACAACTGGAAGGTTCTTGGAGGCACTATGGTGGTTTAGGCGCCCTGCTGA
>NW_010207901.1:55023-76064 GCF_000695765.1 Mesitornis unicolor
ATATGCATCTGGATAGCGAAAGCCCTGATGTGGGCTTTGAAGTGTGTCAAGAAGGATATGAAAGGGGAAGTCACCATTTGAGAATGTGAGAGAGAGGCTGGACTTCTGAATGACATCCATCTGCAAGGGCCTTGAAGCTGTTTAAGGATATCTGCAAATCAGGGGGTGAATCTAATCAAACTCAGCCTATTCTGAGGCTAAGACTGCTGTGGGTTATTACAGTAGACATTGCTTCCAGGTATAGGAAGGTTTTACTGCTCCATGACACAGGTTGCTAGAGGAGTAAAGATTTAGAATTTTATATTCATATACATAAGTTATCTATAATGCTTTGGTAAGGAAGTTTTGGAGAAAAAAAATCTAAAAATTCATTTAAGAGGTGTCTGATGAAATTAAGAGATGAAAAAAGATGGAAGATTTAACCCAAGCCAAGGAGAGTAGTTGTCAGTGTTGATACAGTAAAGTGAGGACAACTTACCTGTGGCTAATGTATCTGAATAACGATCAGGACCATGAATAATGGCAGAGTACTTTGAGAAATTGCTGGTGGAAGAACCAAGTAAAATATACCAAATACTGCTTTTGCAATGTGTGTGATGGTTTTAAATTAGCCAAATTATGAACTAGCTAGAGGAAGGAAAGCAAAGAAAATATTGTTTGATGTTATATGTGGGAAAGTTTACTGCTAAATCTAGTAGCAGTGTACCGACTTGTTACCAACTTGCGGTTTTGAAGTTGCCAGAGTATAACATTGCTGAAGGTCTAATATCAGGCAATATTTTGCAAATCAGTTTAAAAAAAACCCCTAATTTTAAACATTTGTTAAGAAAGTAAAGCATTAGGTCCAAGATAGTTGACAAAACTTTATTTGAAAATTATTAAAATATTTGAAAAAGCTTTATATTGTGAAAAAAATTAATGTAGGGACATACACAATCTCAATTAAAAAGTAGACTGAGCAAGCTGAAAATCTGTCATGTAATGCAGTAACATATCACACTGGTCAATTATAAAGTAGCTTTCCTCTTGGAGCTGTACATTGCTTTCTTAAATTTGTTTCAAGGCACATATGTTTTTAAAACTGTACTTGCTAGTAGTTAATGTTCTTGTTACTATTTTTCTATCCTGTCAGCTATGGTGTATGAAATTATATGGATTTTTCTGTTTTGTATAAGTAAATAAATATTCCAAATGATCTTCAGGACAGATTGCTAAGATTCAACATCAATGCTGAATGTTCTTTCAAAAATTTTAATCAAGTTTAAAATAAATCTTGCATTTCCAATAAGTTGCCAAAATACTGCAGAGAACAAGAAGTCCAAAAGCAAATCTAAGATGAAAATTGTTGCTGTAGCCAGTATTTGTCAGCAATTAAAAAAGAAAGGCAGTTGGTAGCTTTTTTATGTTCTTTTTTTATTTCTTCTTTCTTTTTTTTCTGTTTATGTTTGTTTTGGGGTTTTGTTTGTTTGTTTTAAGCTTGAAAACCCACACATGCTGTGCAGAGTTCACAGTCCATCAGGCTTACCTCTTTTGTCATCAGTACGTTTGCACTTTCTCATCACTGTTCCATAGAACCTGTGCAGACACAGGTTTCACTCTCAGTTGAGATGATTGGAAGAGACAGGGCCAAAGATCTACAAGGATCAACTTTGTCATAAGCAACAATATCTTTATATCCTTAGTTATATAAAGCTAAGTTTGCTTTGGACAGTGAACTAAGCTAAGTGATTCATGTGCTGAACTCTGTTTATTATCAGCTGCCTGTGCTACTTCATAGTGTAATGATCTTTGAATTTGCACATCAGTTGCTGGTTTTCTCTTGCTTTAAATGTATTTAGTCTTTTTTATCTTGAGTGCAGTTCCTCTTCTCCATAAATGACAAACCTCAGACTAATAACAAACGCAATTTCTCAGAACTTCCTTCTCTCTTGAACTGTCCTGAATGAAAGATGTTGAATTAATTTTGTTTTCTTATCTCTTTCAATTCCATCCCTAAAGATATTCTGAGACAAAGAAAAATTCATTTCTACTGTCTTGCTTAAGTGTGTGTAACTGCTATTGACTTAGAATGGAGCCAAACAATAGCAAACAAACTACACCAAGTCTGTATAGAAAAATAGGATTAATAGTGGTAGGCTTTTAAAAGATCAAGTCTTGACAAGACAAACTTGGTTATCTGACAGTTACAGAATTGGTAATTAAAAAGAACACAGTAAGTATCTTACTTCTGAAGACAGGAACATGTATTGCTGTTTGATTAAAACCAGCTTGCAGACTTTATACATCATTCAGTCTTTGCCACTTTGAGTAGTAAGGTCCAAAGAGAAATAGCTGTCCCCTGAAGTCTGAAGGGTGAAGCAAGATGATGGAAGGAAAGTTGTTTGCAGTGAAACAAGAGGTCAATAGGAGCTAAGTGGTTATACAATGAAAAAAAAAGAAAAAGTTAAATATCAGGAAAAAATACCGGCCAGGGTCTTACCAAGCTTTCTAAAACTTTTCTTTTTTAAATCTTTCTATCCAGGTGATTACTATTTGCTTATAACAGAGAATTATGCTGGTAATTTATGCTATGATGTGGCATCACAGACTTTATCTGACTTGCTTTTTTTTTTCCTCTGTCTCTTTCTCTCTTGTGCAGTTTACCTGGTGTGCTGAGCTATGGATTCTTTTGTGCAAAGGAGTCCATTTGGATGTTTCAATGTTATGTTTCATGTCTTTCTCTTCTGAGTTTTAAATTATATTTCTTCTTTATTCCTATAGATATAATTTTATTCAGAATCCTTTTTATTTTCCTATCTTCCAATGTGTAGTACTCTTGCCTAATTCATTAGCATCTGTGACATTGATGAACATGCTGTTTCCTTTGTCATTTAGATCACTTACATCAGCACAGGTGTCTGGTAAGCTTGGAAACTGTAGCTTAAAATATAGCTTTTCACTGTTTTATGTTGTGTTTCTTTAAGTTTCTCATGTCAGTGTTCATGTCTAACTGACTTGGAAAAATAAAAATGTGTAAGGTACACAGCAAATATTTATCTTAAATCTTTATACTGTATCCATTTCAGCACCTTTTTGTTATATACAGTTGTTTACAAGGAGTTGTTTACATCCTGCCCTGCTAAAGAGGATTTTCTCTGTGTGTGATGGTTACGGTGGAGAAACACAGAAGCCAGTAGTTCACAAGATACAGTTATGATGGGAGTAGATAAAGAGATCTCATTTATTAGTAGGATATAGGCCTGTATCTCCACCATATTTTTAAGCAAAAAAAAACCAGAAGGCTTATGACTGGTGTAAATTATTATTTATCTTTAAAATAAAAACACACAAAACATACATTTTAAATTGTAAGGGTAGTCAATGCGTTGTATATACCGGGTCAAATTCACTGGAGAGGGAAGGGACAACAGCCTGTCATGTTGCAGGGATCAGAAATTTGAGACTGTTGCGGTTTCTTTAGTCTTCTCTGTTGTTTGTCTTCATGTCTCACTTTTCTGCTTTACAAGTGCCTTTTTTCCCTTTTTTTTCCTGAGTCCAGTCTAATATGTCCCCCATCTCTTTGTTTAAATTAAATTTTTTCCTAGTTTAATGATGAAGCTTGAGATGCTTAAGTAAAGATGGCATCTTCAAAGTGTTCTTACAATGACTCTGAGCAAAGTTATTTCAAGAAGATTCTCTTCACTAGTACTTGCAATTTACTTTTTGTCATAATACCCATAGAATGGGAGTAATTTTTTCCTCATTTCTAGTTTATACTTTACTACAAGAAAGTAAACTTTTAATTTTTATGCAAGCATAATAAACTCTGAATGAATAACCACTGCTTATCTCTGAACTTAGGCTTGAGAACAGGTTAAGGTAGAAATTATTTTCTCTCTTAGTTATATTTCCTTAGAAAATCATTGGAAAAACACTGAGCCAAAAAACTTAAGGACATTTTCACAGCAACTTACCAGAAAAGCAGCACCCCTATCTGTGTTTGCATCTTTCTGAAAGGAATTTTCCTTTTTTAATGAGACAGAGATGACCAAAATGAGCAGTTGCCTCCTGCCAGGCAGAAAAGGACCTGGGGGTGTTGGGGGACAGCAGGATGACCATGAGCCAGCACTGTGCCCTTGCGGCCAAGAAGGCCAATGGCTTCCTGGGGTGTACCAGAAGGGGGGTGGTTAGTAGGTCGAGAGAGGTTCTCCTTCCCCTCTACTCTGCCCTGGTGAGACCGCATTTGGAATACTGTGTTCAATTCTGGGCCCCTCAGTTCAAGA
This sequence comes from Mesitornis unicolor, assembly GCF_000695765.1. Classification (NCBI taxonomy): domain Eukaryota; kingdom Metazoa; phylum Chordata; class Aves; order Mesitornithiformes; family Mesitornithidae; genus Mesitornis; species Mesitornis unicolor. The sequence continues at coordinate 59,286 of NW_010207901.1, forward strand.
AGGACAGGGAATTGCTTGAAAGAGTCCAGCACAGAGCCACAAAGATGATGGAGGGAGTGGAGCATCTCCCTTACAAGGAGCGGCTGAGGGAGCTGGGTCTCTTTAGCTTGGAGAAGAGGAGACTGAGGAGTGACCTCATTCATGTTTATAAAATTGTAAAGGGCGAGTGTCAGGAGCAAGAAGCCAGGCTCTTCTCATAGTCAATGATAGGACAAGGGGCAATGGGAGCAAGCTGGAGTATAGGAGGTTCCATGTGAACATGAGGAAAAACTTTTTCACTGTGAGGGTGACAGAGCACTGGACCAGGCTGCCCAGAGAGGTTGTGGAGTCTCCTTCTCTGGAGACATTCAAGACCTACCTGGACGCATTCCTGTGTGACCTAGTCCAGGTGATCCTGCTCTGGCAGGGGGGTTGGACTGGATGATCTTTTGAGGTCCCTTCCAACTCCTAATATTCTGTGACTCTGTGATACTGATGAAATGGAAATGTTTCCTGTCTGATGCAACATCTCCAGTGATATTCACTGTTTGATTTTATAAATTCCAGAAAAAATTATTAATAACTCGTGAATGCTTTGAGTCCAACATGATTGGCTGTTGCTGGTTTCAATCATAAAATATTTCAAGTTCTGATCTCAGTTATGGGGAGATGTAACTTCAGTGACACCTTGCATATAATCAGTTATTTTAAACTTTTTCAGACACAGGTGAAGGAAGTCTTACCTGCTTAGAAATCAATCTGTTTCTTGTTGTTTGTTAGATTTGTATAAGATGAAAAGTTGTAAAAATTGAAAAGGTCAAAGGCATTTTTTTATTAACTGCAATCTGATTAGGTAACAGAGCGGTTTTTTTGTCCCAGATTATTGTGAAAGGAAATCTGAACCATGTTTCCTCAGTCATCGATATAATGTTTCTATCTCATTCTAGGTAGGATCTTCAAATGTGACTTCAAGTAAAATTGGATAGAAAAAGTTTCCAGATCTGAAGTCCCGCAAACAACTCAGTTAGAAAGAACAAAATATTACACAGCAATCTTCCTCTCTCTTTTTTTTCTCTGTCGTTACAATCAGTAGTAACTTCAGAGAACTTAACTGAAATGCCAGCTTGTAAAAAAATAGTAGTAATTTTAATTAATTTCTCTTAAGAGAAAGCTGCATGAGCATAAGTCTTCTACATAGCATATGAGAGTCATTGGCTGGCTAGCTGTCTGGGTACTCTTTCTGCTTTTAAGGGAGAGAGTAGGAAAAAAAATCACCCTGAGTTTATCTCAGTTCAAAGCAAATTCCAGAAGTCTAGCTTTTCATGAAACAAACTTTCTGTTTTCTTACCACTAGATCCCAGAAATGGTTCTAATACTGTAACTGCAGTATTCTGATTATTTTATATTTTTCCATGTGACTCAGAGAATGCAGTCACATAAAAATGTTGATGTTAATTTTAAATCCCTGAAAAAATAGTATTTAGACTATCTATATTTTTAAAATAAGATGAAATCAAGATAAAAAATATATCCAGGACAGCGGTTACTTTTCCATCCTGAATTTGGGGTGTTGCTGTCTCTGTGTCTTGGGGATTGGCTGCTGTTGTTGGTAAATCAGTGCAGGCTGGGATTCAGAGCTCACATCTCATCTGTGAGCAGCTTGGTGTTGCACTAAATAGTCTGTGTGTGTTTGATTCTTGACATTGACTGTGACAGCCAGATCATTTTGGCAGATGTCTGCTCTTGTATGCGTATAGGTATATTTGAAGAATGATGGTGATATTAATTTCCTGCCCATCATACCTTGTCTTATGGAAGAGACCTTTCCTTCCTCAACTGCTGTTTTGATTTTTTTAAATCAAATATACAAATATATAAGTTGTAAAGTAATTTGTTGTTTGCGGTTTGGTATTTTTGATTATTTCTTTCCCATTTCCTTTAATCTAGGATAAATTCTGCATGCCAAGCATGGCCTTTGGCAAGTAAATGAATGTAAAAAGAGGAAATGTAAAAGGTTTGCCATTATTTCCTTTTTCATCAACTTCTAAAATTTCCTGCTACAGACTACTTTATTTTGTTTTGTTTTTTGTAAGGGTACATCCTCTTGAGACATTGTTTAAGCTACAGCTCATGTGTGTTCTCACTTGTGCATGCCCTTGGCAAACAGATGCAATTGCTGAGTAACAGGCATCAGAACTTTAAATGTCATTGTTTGGTTTTTCAGCTTTCAGCAAGATTGCAAAGGGAACACAGAGCCCCACTGGGAAACTGATCATCAGTATTTCATTTCGTGGTACAGTTAGATTATGAAACTTGGTATGTGCAAGAGTATTTATTTCAGAAAACTCGCTGATGTGAAAAAGAGGCTTCTGAATTTTCTTTATTAGCAAGTCAAATATATGGAAGCTGTTTGAAGCATACTAAGAAATTCTCAGATTTAAATTTTAGATCAACTTTTTAATTTAAAAAAATTCTTTGGTAAAGGAAATGAGATACATAAGAAAGCTGCCTTTTCTAGAATGTTTTAGAGGTTTTTTTATCTATTGGCTAGCTTTTTCTTTTATTGAGTTGGTCAGTCATGAAGTTTGCTCATGTTTAAGAGAGGAAAGTAAGCTTTTCACTATAGAATCAAAGTTTTCTTACACTAGTGTTAATCAAGAGACTTTCAGTTTAACTCAGTAGGCATTTGAGATAGAAGCGGTGTATGTGAAAGGAAGTTTTAATCTTGATGAGATCAAGCACTGAATGAGCGCCTGATGCAGGTGCACTATCCCTTGCTTAGTATTTATTGAATAGTGACATTACTCTGTCAGAGTTACAAATAGATCTATGTCATGAGAATTATTTTTCCCAAAATTGATTAGATGTCAAATGTATGTAGATAGAAGATAATAGGGGTAAGTGAGATTACATTGAATAGCATAACAGTGACTATTGCTGTGAGTGCCTTGAGGCATATTACACTTACCCTGTTTCAATCATAATTTGCCTAACTTAATCTTTTAAATCTCTGGGATTTCCAGTGCTTATGCCACTGGGTTAAGACAGTGTCCTAAAACTGCAGGAACTACTTCTGGGATAGAAGTAATTTTTTTACTTAGTCTCTCTGTCTCTGCCTCTTCCCTCACCTCTGGTCTAGAATTCCTATTATCAAGACTATATATGTAGATGCTGTCATATAATCATTATAGGATCTTTTTTTTTCCAACACTTCTAATAAGATAGGGCCTTTTTCAAAAGGTATAAAACATCATGTGTCTCTCTTACTTTTATTTGCCTTTAATCTGGGAATAAAAGCCATACACAGATCTTTTTAAATCCCTGATGAAAGCAATATTGATGGTTAAAAGACTATTACAGAAAAATATATATATATATATATACACAACTTCTGGTTTTGTTCCTGTACTGCATTCCCTGGTGCAAAGTTGGAAGCTTTACCCCCATAAGCACTCTAACATTACACATTAACCCAGGTTCGTGCTGTTATCTTTATCTCCTCACCTTCTTCATTTGTTATAAGTAGCCCATCATTCACTTTTTTGTATACACAAGTTTTTGGAATCAGTGAGTGTTAAAATTTACAGATTTCTTTACATATCAGAGCATGTTATATTGCACTTGAAAACTGCATAAAGACATTAATCACTGTGGAAGTTGTAGAAAATATTCAGTAATAAGATGATCTCAATGTATGTTGTCAAAAATATCTTTGTACCATGGAGGTCATGAACATTTTTACATGACAGTAGCACCAAGGATGCAAAAAGGCCAGAAGCTCTGCTGAGGACTGCACAGTGATGGTGTTGATGTGTGAAAGGGCAGAGCAGCAACACCAACCCATCAGAGGATTTGACTCAGAAAAAAGTCCTGAGACAAGTGCCACCAACCAAGTCTCTAGCCATTCTGAGGTGCCTTGTGTGTCTCCTGGGGCTGGAGACAGCAACGTCCTTACCTGTGGGAGTTATGGTGTGGTTGTAGTAGTTTACAGCAGGAGGTGAACAGACTACAAACCATCTTGGAACTTACAGAATGATTAGGGTTAAAAGGGACCTTAAAGCTTATCCAGTCCAACCCCCCTGCCATTGGCAGGGACACCTCCCACTAGATCAGGTTGCCCAAAGTCTTGTCCAGCCTGGCCTTGAACACTCCCAGGGAGAGGGCATCCACAACTTCCCTGGGCAACCTATGCCAGTGTCTCACTGCCCTCACAGTAAAGAATTTATTCCTAATATCTAGTCTAAATCTACCCTCTTCCAGTTTAAAACTATTCCCCCTCATCCTGTCACTACCTGCCCTTATAAAAAGTTCCTCACCAGATTTCCTGTAGGCCCCCTTCAGGAACTGGAAGGCTGCAGTAAGGTCCCCCTGGAGCTTTCTCTTCTCCATGCCGAATAGCCCCAACTGTCTCAGTTGGTCCTTATAGGGTAGAACAAGTTCCTTATAGGGACAATAAACAGGGTCATCATGGAGGGATGTAAAGGGCAATGAGAGATGCTTCTGTAAATGCACTAGCAGCAAAAGGAATGTTAAGAAAAATCCAGGCCTACTGCATTGGATCAGGTGGCCTCTTCCCAAGTGATCCTGTGATTCTAAATATCAGCTAATATTGTGTTTTGTAGCAGATGTGACTGGACAGAGGCACTTCTGGTCTTGTATGGTATAGTACATTTTCACTCGGCAGTGTTTTTTAATTGAACAGTTGAATGAAGAATCTGTGCTCTCTCACATTTTTCTAAACTTTATTGAACTCAACATGTATATGATGTGTATTAAATTACTTTTTGCTGTAACACAATAGAAAGGTGGAATTTTCATTATAAATCCAACCGTTGTGTGGTGAGATTTCTAGTGCATGAGGTTTTTTTGTTGTTGGTTTGGTCGGTCTATCACTTTACTTTTAAGGCTATAATAATCCCAGTATAATAGCAACGTTTGCTTTTGATCATCTGTTTTCCATAACCACTCCATGATTATTTTTACTTTTAAAAGAGATGCCGAACACACAATACTTCCAAAAACTGTTAAACCTACTAAGCCCTTGATATTTGATCATGGTAACCAGCTTATTTATTTTGGAATTCCACTTTACTCTGTGCTGAAAATCCCGTTTCTTTTTGACTTTCTGCATGTTTTTCATTTGGAGAGTAGATTAATCCTACTTTTGAAATGCAGAAAATTACAGAGTACCTAACTTAAAAAAAAAAAAGAAGAATCCAAGAAGAATTTTATCAAGGCCAGGAACTTGAAGGAGTCATCAAAACTGTAAGACTTAAGAATAAATAAATAAAATCACAGGTTGCAGGGCTCTTCTGACCACTTTCTAAGTGGCTGATGATGTTCAGCACATCTGGATGTGGTCCATGTCAAAAAACATGTGTTTGTTTTTCATGCTGTGCAATACAAAATCTTTACTCTTTTTTTTTGCTCAATCTTTGGAGGAAAAAATGCAAACACCTTAATAAATATGAGATGCTATTCACCTTCTGGCTTCACTACTATGAAGAATTTCAAAGTACATTGCCAAATCATTAACAGCAAGATAAAATGCATCAGTCTAATTCTGTGGGGAGAGGATGATAAAGCAAAATACAATTGGAGAGAATCTTCATAAGGCAAGGGCTTATGATTGTAACAATTCCATTAAATCAGTCTTTTGCGAGTAGCAGCCGGTAAGGTTCACAGAAAATACTGAAGGGGTCATTTTTTGGAAAAGAGTGGAAACAGATGAAGGAAGCTATGAAATTGCTTTTTACAGAGTGTAGGGATAGTGGGTGTTAATCCACAAGGAGTGCAAAGAAAGCTAAGTGTAGAAAAAGTAACAACTTTTCTATTAAGTCCAAAGTAATCTTTTGATAAAAATGGTGCTCCTTCTTTCTCTGAGCTTGATCCAGATAAATGTGAGAACTAATAGGTGTGTATAAACAAAGTGTATTTTTTTCAGAATGAAATTGAATGTGGGGTTGTTCTTTTTTGTTTGGTTGGTTAGGTTCTTTGATTTTGTTTGGGTTTTTTTTGGGGGGAGGGCAGTGTTAGGTTGTTTTTTGTTGTTTTTTGTTTGCTTGGTTTGGTTTGGTTTTTTTTAATCTTTCATTTCTAAAAAAGTGTCAGTGCTATGTGCCACACTTAGTGCATTGTCAAGCCTAATGAGAGCAACATATTAAAAAACTTCTGGATATAGGAGCAACTTCGATGTGACTAGTACTGAAGTCAGGTACTTGCAGTGTCATGTGGCAGCAATTTGTGAAGCGTTTGGTAAGTAATCTTGACTGAAGAGTTATAAAAGTGATTCTAGGGTGTAAATGTGGGCCTGGATGGCACACTTTGGAGTGACAGTAGGTAAAGATGGCATATTTGATCTCTACAGGAACTTAAGTAGGAGCATATGACTTTCTTACAGTGTTTAATATCTGCCTACTACGTTGACTTAAAAGACTACATTGACAAAGAGCGTACTTTGTCTTCTGAGAACATATCTAATCCCTGAGATCTTTTTCAGATATAAAGAGAGAGAATGGAAGTTAGTTTTCTAAATCCCATATGTATTTGTTTGTGACTTATATTACTGTGCAGTCACCAGAACCATCTCAGTTCCTCCTTTAGTATTAATGCCATACTTTAATTTTAAAAGTATGTATTATGCTTTGCATTTTGGTTTTGGAGGGGGTTTTTTTGAGACAGAAAACTGTATACATTAATCTGTCAGCTGCTTTTACCTTATTTCTGTAATATAATCTACCTTTCTCTCTCTGGCTGTGATCTTTCTGTTGTTAGTTTTAGAAGTCTTTATTTTGGACAAAATTCAGGTAGGCTTTCATTTTTCCTGCAACCAAGAAAAATAGAAACAAACCTCCAAGAGGCATAAATAATGGTTGCAGTTAAAGTTGCTATTTTGAACAATTTTTAAAAAAATATTTTCCCTTTTCAGTTTCTGAACTTTTGCCACTTATGTGCTTATTTTGAGGCAGTCGACATCCATTATTACATCATCTGAAATAACTCAGAACAGAACATACTTCTGTGTGGCTCTGCCTCTGTTCTGGAAGAACTGAAAGTGACGGAAATAGTTTGAGCTGGAAACTAATGAGAATGAAACTTTTTGTCTTATGTCAAATTCCTCACAGATGCAGTTGTCCAATGCAATAGTATTCTGAATGTTTAAACATCTCAGTGTTCAGGCTAACAGTAATGAAGTAATAGACCAGAAGTAATGCCATGCATTTTAATTTATCTGTTGGGTTTTGGGTATTCATGGAAGCACAGTGCTGGTTTAAAAGTGGAAATCCTGGTGTTACGATTGGTGTTCGTGTGAGCAGATGGCTGAGGGTTGGGTTGGAGAGTCAGAAGCAAAAACCCACAGAGGGAGGCTGTAGCACTGTGTTCCCTCCAAGACCTGCAGTGGGCTGTAGTTGGCAGCAACTCCTTTCTGCAGCCACCCTGGTCCTAAGCCTGATGGCTTTCAGTAGCATATTGGCCCTGTTGACAACAGCTGTTCAGGGCTACCTCAGCCTCTGCAGCTTTGCACATCATTGCATTTAGAAGGGAGTCCCTTCACTTAGGGAGTGAATCCCACAGATGGCAGCTTTGACCCATTAGCTTCTCACCATGTAACTGAACATGTGGTACCCCTCATAGTGAGCAGAGTTGCAGTTGTAACAGATCATCAGGGGAATAAAACTAGCTTGTCTCATGACAGTCTAAACTCGGCTTGTGTTCATTGTTAATAGGTGAACTGACCAACACATGGTGAATTTTGTTTTGTGGTGACAGGAAAAACTGACATCAAAGGTTGAAATAACTTTGCTAATACTTGACTGCCACAGTGTGGCAACTTTTCTGACATATCTTGTTTTAAACCTAGGAAGTCAGAAGATCCTGAGGCCACACTAGCATGGTCTGTATTCCCACTGAAAAATCAAGATTAAATGTACTTTTGCTCTTTATGCTGCCTAAGTTTCTGTTCCCACTGGGCTTGCCTCAGGATACCTTGGGTAGGGAGGATTCAACACAAGTATGTGCAGAAGCACTGGATATTTTTCAGCATCCCTCTTGTATAATGCTCACTGGGTCCCACTTAACCCGCCCTTGATTAAGAACAGTTAACTGCAGAGGGTTTTGCACTTTAGTAGAGAGTAACACCTGAACTAGTGTGAATTCCTAATTGAAATCTCATGATCTTTGGAACAATGCTAATGTCTAAAAGGATTCCTAAGACCATTTCAGTTATTGTTCTGCTTGAACCAGTTTTCTTAATGTGTCATGGGTGAGGCCTCTAGAATCTGCTTTATGTTCTGTGTTGTTGTCTTTAGAGCTTTAATAACAATTTATGTTGTTTTGATTAATTGAACATCATGTTATGAAACTGATGTACCAATTATTTTTCTCCAGGCATCAAAGATGTTACCATCAAAAAACTGAAATGTCAGAAATTTTAAGCAGATAAAAAGATGGCAAAAATTATTTGTGACAGAAGGAGTTAGGATGATGTATAGAACAAAAATAGTTTATTTTTATTATAAAATGCTCTTAATTTTTTTAAAAAATGTTTGGAAGAGAATTGCATATATGTATTTGAGGAAGAGTGACAGTATATTTGAATTCCATAGGTGGTAAAATATAAGCTGTTTTGTTATGTGTTGGTGCACTGAAACCTTAGATCCTTTTATGTGAAACAAATATACAGTGTTATATGTACAAATAATTACTCTTCTAGGAATGGTCATTTATAGTTAACAATCTCAGGTATATTTCACTATGGGTTGGTGTCAGAGAAGAAAATCGTGTCCTTTCTTCTTTCCAAAGATTTTTTTTTTCTCCAGGCTTTGAGGCAGTTGTACAGTTCAGCCTTTCTAGCTGCTTGTTGTAAGAGAAAATCAGTATTAATTGGAAGTACTGAGATGTCAGTGGAACTAATAGAGGTAAATGCTCTCCAAATTACTCAGCAGGACTTTCAGACCTTGCCTGAGTAACTGAGTGGAAGTAAATGTTCCTGCAGAGGATGGTGTTGCCCTTGTGCTGCTACTGTTTCATCTCTGGCAAATGGGGAGAGGACAAAATTAGACTTGTTGAAAGTAGCAGCATAATTATTTTGCTGCAGAAAGATTGCTGAAAGATTGACAGGGTGAAGTGTGCTGACAGAATGTGCAGGTATAATGGGATTAGACATTTATTGAAGTGCTGGTGTCACGACCCACATATTTGTTGGGAGCAGACTGCCTTCTAAAATCTAGAAAACTATGCTAGTTCGTAATGGGCCTAATGGTTTTACTTTCAGAAAATTGCCTGTGTGACTACATGCACATTTATGCTATTTCCCTCCTACTCACCCAGCCATCAAATACAGAGTTTTCAAAGGCAGATAGCTAAGCCCATTCTTAGACATCTCAGTAAATGCAACAGTTTTGTTTAAAACATGTGCTTTGTTTGCTTCGTTGCATTTGCTTACCTGAAAGGTAGTACAGGCAATGGTAGTAAAATAAATACCATACAGTTACACCATACAGTAAAAGTTCTTCATTGCTAGGAATTTTTCTGCCTTAGTGTAACCTTAAACTAACATGTCATTTCTTTCCAATTAGGGTTTCCATCCTAGATATAATGACAAGACAAATAATAGACAGTAAAATTAACAATTTCCATTGAAGTTTCTATTACCAGAATAGCTTAGAGTTTAGTTTATCCTTCTCTAATCTAAGAGAGAATCCAAATCCTAGGTGAAACTCTCTCTATAAGTGTAGAAAGCTTTGTATGTTTAAAGATTGGTTTCTTTATTTTATCTATTTATTTGTATTTTAGATGTAATGACATGTAAATGAAAATAGTCATTCAGGGATTTTTTTTAGTCTTTAAGAAACACACCAAGAAATCCATATTCTTCCCCAAAATACATGGAATTATGTAATAATTTATAGTTAATTATAATTTAATACAAAGTAATTGCTAGAAGTCCTATAAAAATTTGTTTGATTATTGCCCTGTGAACAAGGAAGAAATATAAGGCCTTGTACTATGTCTGAAAAGCCAGTCCTGTGAATGAGGATCTGCACAATAAAGACTTGAGCATATGTTCCAAAGTTTGGGTTGGTGCTCATAAGAGTTACCACTACATAGCAGAGGCAGCTCACTGTTAATGAAATGAAGACACCCACACCATGTTTTCACAGTTACTATCTATCAGCAAGAGATGGTTGCATCCTTAGATGCACCATGTAATCTCTTGCAATCTGAATATAACCTAAATTGAAGGTTGTTTTGCCTATTTATAAAGACTTTTCAGAAGATGGGCCCAATTTGCTTGAGAAAGTCTTTGTATCTTCTTTAAGATGAAAGAAGCTTTCAAATGTGAATTTTGGTCCCTTCTTATTTCTAGTAGAATTTAAAACTATCACAGTGATAGATGCAACTTACACAGATTGTTTTCTGCAGAGTGAAGTTATACTTTTAGCTTCCATTCTTCAACATTTGATTCTCTTTTAGAGGACTAACTCTTATCCTTTGTTATCTTGAAAAATGTGTTGGGAACCTAGAAATGCCTTAATGATATTCATAAGCTTATCTTCCCCATAGAGAAGACCTTTTTATCTTTCTTTTTAATCAAGTCATTAGCATGAAACTCAGAGATGTAATCATACCAGACTGGAATTGGGGTCATGCCATAGGCTAGCTGAATAGGAGGCTTCATGGCATGATGATGTATAGCCATTTCACAACAATGCTTTTAACTCAATAAGCCTGCCCTTTAATTACATTTTAAATCTCATTTGAGAAGTTTTTATCATTATGTAAATTGCTTAGTAAATGCTCTCATTCTTAATACCCTATAAAAGTTCTGCTTATGGTGTGGGAGAATAAATTATTTGAAAGCTTGATGGAGGGACCAAGAGCTTCTTTCCCACTTCATTGTAGCAGAGCTTGGATGTGTTATCTAAGGTGATCTATATAATAACAAATCACAGAATCACAGAACGTTAGGGATTGGAAGGGACCTCAAAAGATCATCTAGTCCAATCCCCCTGCCGGAGCAGGAACACCTAGATGAGGTTACACAGGAAGGCGTCCAGGCGGGTTTTGAATGTCTCCAGAGAAGGAGACTCCACAACCTCTCTGGGCAGCCTGGTCCAGTGCTCTGTCACCCTCACTGAGAAGAAGTTTCTTCTCAAATTTAAGTGGAACCTCCTGTGTTCCAGTTTGTGTCCGTTACCCCTTGTCTTATCATTGTTTGTCACCGAGAAGAGCCTGGCTCCATCCTCATGACACTCACCCTTTAAATATCTATAAACATTAATGAGGTCTCCCCTCAGTCTCCTCTTCTGCAAACTAAAGAGACCCAGCTCCCTCAGCTGCTCCTCATAAGGGAGATGCTCCACTCCCTTAATCATCTTTGTAGCCCTACGCTGGACTCTCTCCAGCAGTTCCCTGTCCTTCTTGAACTGAGGGGCCCAGAACTGGACACAATATTCCAGATGCAGTCTCACCAGGGCAGAGGATGTTATACTCATCACTGTCTGTCTGGAAACAAAATAGGTCCCAAAATGTTGTATTGGTTGCATTTTGACTGGAAAAAAGAGAACAAAATCTCAAACCCAAAACCCAAGAACTAGTACTTAGAAGAACTGTGACTTTTAAAAGCGGGAATTTCAGTTGGACCAGCAGTGTCTTGCAAAGCAGAAAAAGTACTTCAGTGTTTTGCTCTATCTTTAATCTAAATCACAGTATTTTCTATCTAGAAGAAGTGATTTCTTTTGTTTAAAAACACCCCAACACACTTCTTTATGTTCAAGTATTTTGAAGATGATGACTAACTCACAAGGAGTCACATAAAGAGTAGTGGAAACTGGTCTTCTCTTGCCAGAAACAAAAGAAATAGATCAAGTGCATCTTGCACTGAATCTTCCACTCTTGTACTTAAAATGCATTGGTCTTACTGTGCTGTAGCCATTAATTCAACATCTCCAGAACTATAACACCCACAAAACCATTTCTTCATCCAGCAGAAAGAAGAATAAGCCATGATGCTGAAAGAGGTGCAATGTCTTTGTGCCTCCAAAGGCTGCTTGAGTCTGCAGGGGCATTGCAAAAAAAAAAAATCTCAAACTGTCTGAACCCTCACACAGAGTTTAATGCTTTAGGCAAAATCAGACACTTGCAGGAGCTCAAATATAATGAAATAAAAGTGAGTAGGATGTTTAAATTGAAATCCAGTCCCTAAGCTGCACCAGACAGAATTGAAAAATACAGACAGTGATTCCAGTTTCTATACGTGTAGAAGTCATAAGGGGTTACAAAAAAAACTTTGAAAAGGGAACCTATTTTACTTATACCATATGAACTCCTCTGTTGGCAAAAAGCAGAGACTATGTGAAACCCTAAGAGCTATTCTATCCCCTTCAAGTCCATAGAACAGAGACCTATTCTTTATTGATGTGCTTTACTCAATAGTATTGTTAGAAAAAAAAATACTAGTTTGAAACAAGTTTGTAAGTTCTGCCTTCTCCAGGCACCTGAAATGATGTTTAGCCAATGAGAATGCAAAATAAAAGCAGAAAGAAATCACATCCATGAGGGGTTTTGAGTTCACCACAAAGGAATATAGAATTAAGTTTTTTACTCATGGAATGTTGTCTTTTAAAGAGAAGAAGGAAGGGTAGAAGAGAGAAGAGAGGGGAAAGGAAGGGAGAAAAGGAGAGAAGAGGTAGGAAAGGGAGAGGAAGAAAGAAGAAGAGAAAGAAAAGAGGAAGGAGAACAAAAAAAAAAGGAAAGGAGAAAAATAGATATAGGAAAAGAGAGGAAAATAGGAAGAGAAAGGAAGTAAAAAAAGAAAAGAAAGGAAGGGGAAAAGTAATGAAGAGGGAGAAAAAGAGGGAAAGGAAAGAAAAGAGAGAAGGAAAAGGGTAAGAGAAGGAAAAGAAAGGCAATGAGGAAGGAAAGAAACGAAGAGAAAAGCTAAATGGGAAGGAGCAAAAAAGGAAGGAAGGAAAAGAGAAGAAAAAAGGGATATGGAAAAGAGGAGGGTTACATTTTTCATCCTATCTGTACACTATAAGAGCTTTCAGTAAATATGATAGTAATATAAGTTATTTAAAATGTTTAGCTGGGTTTTTTCCCAGAAATTATTTTGGGAAAATCTATATTCCATTAATATAAATATGAAGGGGACAATTGATTCAGCTAATGGTGGCGAAGGATTATAGAGGTGTAGGATCTTTGTTTTGTTTTAAGTAATTTTATGATAGCTTTTCTAGCTGTTTCAGTATTTGTATTGCAGAAACAGTACTGTATAGCCACACAGGTACTACTTGCTGATGCTTTGAGTACATGTATGCAATTATACAGACTGACTTGATTTTTTTTTTTATTACGGTCAGTAAAGATAATTTTTTTCCTTTCTGTTGATTTCCTTTAATCAGATGATGTTGTCCTTAATCTCGTGAGCCCTCATACCTCAATTAATGCCATTTATTTAATTAGTAAGTTTGTACAGTACCTAGAAAATATAAAATGCTTTACTTGAAATGCAAAGCAAAATTCCAAGGATGAAACTGAGTTTGTAGAGGAGGATATAAGTGCTTTAATTTATTTAGATTATTAGATAATTAATTTTGTTTCTACCTTGTATAAAAGATAAATCTTTTGTTAGCTGTGCTGCATTAATTTCCATGTCTTAGTCTGCCTCACATATAGTTCAACTACTGTAACTAATCTCTTCTTTCTAGGACTTCATTTTACTTCCAGCCTACCGATCCCTCTCTGATGTATTGCCAAAGTAATGGGAGAATTTTTCATGTGTCATTTCCTTTTTATGTCATGCCTATATATCGTACGTGGAATATGAAGGATATTGTCACTGATTAATTATTTCTGATAAGGTATCTCACACCTTATTGAATTCTTGTAGGACTGTCTGTGCTATGTGGAGGCTGACAGGACTTTCAGTACACTAGGTTTCACTGCAGTGACTCTGCCATGTTTTACAGAGCTCTGTGTGAAATGAAAGAAGTGGAGCTGCAGGTGAATTTCTTTTACCTACCAGGAGGATTAGGGCAGTGAGGATGTGTGCTCCTATGGAGGATGGTAGCAGTATTTCCAGGTCGGAAAACTGAGTTGGGCAAGTAAGACATATATCCATCCCCTAGCTTTATGGCAGCATTAGTTGTGCTATCTTACAGCCTTAGTGTACTTCTCCCCTGAAATCATGCATAGAGGTTTCAAGGGCTCAGGACAAAAGTGAAACAGCCAAAGCAAATGTCCTCAACATGTTTTGGCCAAGAAGATTGTTTCCTGCAAGACAAGTTTACTTCATTTCTTTATCATTCTTAGTTCTGTGACTTAGTTCTAGACTTATTCTATATAGTATAATAATGTGAGTACAGATTTTTAAATGTGCAGAAACCTATAATAGCTATCCAGCAAGGTTTCTACAAACAAATATTACAGTAACTTTTATCATCTAACTTTATAGTCCATCTTAATAAAGGAAGATTTCACTCTAAAATTGTTATGCAAATCTGCCCTTGATGGAGTTACAATTCTTTCTAAGCAGTAATTTGTGGTCAAAATGATGCTTTTCATTTTGCTATCTGCTCTTTATAAGGAAACCTCTTTCCATACAGCCTCAGTAATACCCATTACAGCAAAAATGCAGCATACAGAATCAATTTAAGTCCAATGGTAACTCAGTAGAATTATACTAAGATTGATTTTTCGTCCTCTGTAATTCCTCCATATGTTTAAGCATATTGGAAAAGGTGGAAATGCAATAAACAGACTATATTTAGTCTACATTTTTCTTGATATGATGTGTATTGACAGCATACTTTTGTGAGTATCTTAAAAGTTTATCAGATGACACAGACCTTCCTGCTCTATTCTTGTCAAGAAAGAGAGTCTAATTCATATTGAACTTTCACTTATGTTTCTGAAACATGGAAGTTACTTATCTCAGAAAACAAAAAGTGTATAGAAAAAGTGTATATTTTTCTTATGTGCATTCTGCTTCTCTTGACATGTGTGGGAGTCACAAAGAAAGGATCTGAAATGTAGCAACGAAAATGGAGTAAACACTTCTGTTGTCTTGCTGCTTTGTCAGTGTAGGATTCCTACATAGCTGCAACAAACTACTTTTAGGAGCATTAAAAGATGTGCAGTTTACACAGATAATTTGGAATAAGAGAAAACAGGTCTTGAATACTAAGCTTTTGGTATGAGTAGTTCACTTTCATGTCTGTTGACCATTAAACTGACTGTCCAGATTTATCATGATACTACATAGTATTCTGAAATGAAGAGGATATGGCTTAATTTTATTTTCAGAAATACGTATGTGTCAGGACAAAAGCATGTAATGTGGAGACTATGAGAGACTTTTTCTAAAAAATATAAATAAAAATGTTGAAGTCTATTTTTTTTTTAAATATGGTATAAAATGGTATGGGTGCATGTATGGTAAAACACCAAGAGGGTATAGATTTGACGGCTTCCCACTATGAATATTTATTTGATGTACACATTTCAGGGCACATGTCCTTGCTGAGGAAGAGGTAGCTGTTTCCATCACCACCTTAAAAACTAAGAATTTTGTGCAACAGGTAGTTGCATATGATAAATCTTTCATTCAGCAAGAGATTTATCAGGTTTTCAATATGGAAGGATTTTAGAAGTATACAGACTGTGAAATTTATTCTTTCTTATTGTTGTTTAGGCTGTTTACATCAGGTTTGTGATACTTAACCTAGCTTAAATAAAATCTCCAAATGTATACATGAAGAGAAAGAAATTTGGTAATAGAGTATTCTTCAGTCAAGCCTACAAAAATGAAATATCACAGCTGTAAGCTGAAGCAAGCAACATTGAGACTTGAAATAAGGTACAAATTTTCAAGTAAAGGCATTCATACCTGGAATAATATACATGGTCATGTAACTTAGTAGTGGCATTTTTAAAAATCTACATTTTCTATTTATCATCAATAAATAAGTACAGTATTTATAATAGAGTTACATTCTGCAGAATTACTTCTGATGTATTCCAAACGCATTCCTAGCAGATTTACTGCTAGTATGACCATAAATGAAGTAAAATGGTTGGATAAGAATTCCTATACTGTACCAAAGTTGCTTCTAGCCCTCCTTGAAATTGCTCCCAATACAGTGCTAGTCATTGCTGTGCAAGAAATAAGTATCAGCAAAGGAAGGCAAATGACATTTGGAAAAGCAGTAGGTGACCAAGGACAATCTACTCATGATTCAGTGCAGCTAACATTGCACTTGAAATATCAAATAAAAGCAATTCAATTAGGAAGACACCAAGTAGGCAAGTTGTGTGCTCCCGTCCTTCAAAGTCATTCTTCCAAAGAAAATTATAACAATTTTGTTGGGAGCTATCTGTGATGCTCAGTTAGCATGGGGTCTTGCTTTCAAATGCCATTAATAATTTCC
This sequence comes from Mesitornis unicolor, assembly GCF_000695765.1. Classification (NCBI taxonomy): domain Eukaryota; kingdom Metazoa; phylum Chordata; class Aves; order Mesitornithiformes; family Mesitornithidae; genus Mesitornis; species Mesitornis unicolor. The sequence continues at coordinate 75,698 of NW_010207901.1, forward strand.
CCTTTCACACTTCATCCCCGCCACTCCCATATCAGGCAGAAAGAGACCACCACCAGCAATCTTGGTGCTCAAGCATCCCAAGAGAAAATGCAGAATTTTATTCACTAGGTCATTTTTTTTGTTTCTTTGTGTGCTTCTTTGTTTGAAAGTAAAAGTATTTCTGTGTGTATGCATATAGAGTATGTGTGTGCCTATGTATGTACATGTTTAAATTATTATTTTTAATTTTATTTTTATTCTTTTTAAAAAGCTTTTTTCAACCGCTGTTCTCTGTGAACGAATCTGACCTTGTGGAGCTGCAGCATGCAAACATCTTGGAGAAGGGCAGCCAACGTACAAAGGCTGCATTGAGTGTGTGGGCAGGAAG
>NW_010207901.1:76095-83363 GCF_000695765.1 Mesitornis unicolor
GGCAGCTCTCTAAAGAATGTTCTTTTGGCAGAAATGGCCGTGCTAAAAATGAGGGGGAAAAAATGAATTCAAAATGTAGAGCTGGCCTGCAGTTACGAAGCGATAAGAAAAGTTGGCTGTTCAACATGAGCTGCCAGTTGCATATTCTAGGCCCTTGCTATTCTCAGGCCCTCCTACAGCCGTGGCCCTGACCAGTGTTTTGATATAGCACAAAGTGGCTGTTTATTGCTATTGACTGCTGAGGCCTGCACTCCAAAATGCGTTCTGTCAACAGAACGTAAGTGAACTTGGCATTTTAAAGCTCGGCTGCTGCAGACACATAGGTTTCTTGGAATTGCCATGCAGCAGGACCGGTGTTGCAGTCCCCAGCTCAAACTGAAAATGTTGCACAGGAAGACATATCATGTGAAGGTCAGATTTACCTGAGATCCTGAGGGTTTTGTGGGTTCTTTTCTCCTTCTTCAGAAGAGTAAATGTATCTTGTCCTTGCTTTGTTGCCTGTCAAAGGCTAGACTTTTAGCTTTCTAAATTTCGTTCAGTATGCTCTGTGAGGACTAAAGGTCATTATTCAGTGCAAATGGCCTTCAGGTGAATGGGAAACATGGCTGTGTGTACAGTATGTGATATTGCCATAAAAGGATTAATCAAAATCTGTGCTAACTCTGCCTTACACTGAGGGCTTTTCCATTCTTTTGGGAAGTGATAGTTTCTATAATTTTGTAAGAAATCACATGCAGTGTTTTCTATTGTTTCTGTAGGAACTACAGGCGGAAATCGATGCTCATACTGACATCTTCCACAACCTGGATGAAAATGGGCAGAAAATCCTGAGATCTCTGGAAGGCTCTGCAGATGCAGCCCTGTTGCAGAGACGTCTGGATAACATGAACCTCAGATGGAGTGAGCTTAGGAAGAAATCTCTAAACATTAGGTATGACCTGAACGTAAGGGAAAGCCTATGGTTGGTGTGTAAGATGAAATGTCGCATTTTGCCAGTAAAAGGGTTTAATTTTGTCTCTGATAGCAGTATTTCTATACATTTTGAAATGATTTATGCTATTTTGAATATTGGCTTAACTTTGTAAAAATTGTTAGGTTTTTTGGTGTGAAAATGATAGTAGGGGATTAGGATTTCAGGCATATGATGAGGTTTTGTAATTACAGAAGGAGAGATTAGCATGTTTAAACTGTAACTGTACCCTCTGTAAATGTAGGCTTTTTCTAGTGCTGGGTATGGCTTATCAATGAGTCACAAAACAAAGTGATTAAACAGCCTATATTTATGATAAGCTTTATTTCTAAGGCTGCTATTTCAAGTGCAAAACTAAGAATAGCTTTGCAAATGAGAAGACACATTATTTAAGATTTTTTTTTTTAGCTGTTGTCTGGACAGTGGACAGAATTACCAAATAAAATCGAGGGGTAAAAGGAAATCCGTAGATAGTGTCACAAGAGGAAAAAACTTCTCCTTGCAAGAAAAGCTATAGTCAATGGTAATGATGCAAATGATGAAGCAGAGGTACAGATTTCAATGAGGTGAAGACCGCTTTTCAAAAGAAATTGTTCAGGAAGCTTTTCTTCAGAAATGCAAGTTTTATAATAGGCAACCCAGCTCTGTTGCATTTAGTCTCAGGCATTTTTTTCATTTGCTCACTTGCTGTGTGTTGATGGTAGTTCAGAGGACAGCAAAAGGAAGAAGTGTTTGTCAAAAGTAATGTATGAAATATTAGCTTTTTTTCTACTCAGACCCTGAAGGAGGTCAGTCTGTGTAATGACAAAAGCCATCTTCATAATATCAATCATTAAAAATAAAGCATACGAAGTTGAAAGGATATTAGTAGGTAAAGGAAAAAAACAGGCACATTCCTCCTTTTATTTTCTGAGGCGCAAAGGAAGAGGGATATAACCCTTCAAGACATCTCTGAGATTTTTTTTCTTGATGTGCCTCCTACCCATGAACTTGCCCAAATGCAGCAATGTTTGAGATTGAAAAACAGTCAGTTGTCCAGTTATCAGTAATTAAGTATGTGGGACTCTCTATCTTTCATTTTTTTCAATTTAGTGTAACGCTGCCATTAATTGAGTCAGAAATAGCAACCCTAGTTATAACACAGTGACATCTTGCATTAAACATTCAAAGAAACAGAGCTCCTCTCTAAAATATTTGCTTTCGATAAGAGGCTTAAGGAGTTCAACAACTTATTGATTAGGGTAAGAAACAATTTTTAACTTCTAAGTGATTCAATTCAATGTTGCTGACCACCAGACTGAATTAAAAGGTTGTTCTCAGTCTGCGTGCTTGGAGCTATTTCTTTGCATTACATAGTATGGAACGGATTTCATCATAACTAGCTGTGCTTACATGAAAGAATTATAAGAGCAGACATATGAAATGTTCCCATAGGCATCAGTCCCAGAAGTCTCCTTGTTTAGCAGAAGTTTTAAACTGCTGAAACAGAAGTCTCATGCCATCACTTGACTTAGGTGGGCATTCTTTTCTAAATCTGTTAGATAAAATGTATGGTAGATATCAAGTGAAGCCAAGTTCTTTTCCATTATTAACTTACTTTCATTCTAGCAAGTCAGCACAGTTTATCCTAAGAAACCCTTTCTTTCTTATAAAGAACTTATTTTTTCAAACAGTTTTCCTATTATCTGTATTAGCTATCTGCACATGCTTGAACACACTTATAGACATATGAGCGTGTGCATAAAATGTACGCCAGCATGCACATACATAAACATATATTCCCGAAGCTGAAGGAAGGGCAAATCAAGATGGGTTCAGGTAAACCATTCGCCAAACCGGGGAAGGTCAGAGCACAGCAGCAGTAACAAAATCATTCTGAATTACTCTTTTTTCACTGTTTTCCTGTAAAGCTTGACCTGGGAAAGCAGGGAAGGAGTGGAGACCCTAGAGTTTGCCTCCAGTTGCTGCCCTTGTCTGGAGGAGGTTACTTGCATTTAACAGGGATACACATGCGAGACAGGAGTTGGTCCAGGAGCTAAGTTTCTGAGTCAGGTTGTGTCCCCTCCAAAAGTCCCATGGTCTTTGCTCTAATTTTCACCTCCTGGAACTCCCCATACGGCGTCCCTGCTTCTAACAAAAAAAAAAAAATCCAGCAACAAAAAAACCCACTACAAAAACCTAGAAAAAGAGAGATGGAAAAGAATGTTTCAGGTCAGGAGTATGAAACTAAATCTAAATCAGTGTTGCCAGAATCTAATTCAAAACTACTGAAGCTATTTAAAAATCATTAAGTTAATGAAACACTAAGATTTTTCTCAGTAAATAAGTTTGTACAATTTGGTTTTTATTTTCACTGTGCCTGAATATATCTGATATTTAACACATGCTTTCAGATCCCATTTGGAAGCCAGTACAGACCAATGGAAGCGTCTACATCTCTCTCTTCAGGAACTCTTGGCATGGCTGCAATTGAAGGAGGATGAATTAAAACAGCAAGCACCCATTGGTGGAGATCTTCCCACTGTGCAGAAACAAAATGATACCCATAGGGTATGTTGTTTTGTTGGTTTGTTTTTTTTTAAATTATCTTTCAGTCATTGCTTTTTTTTTTTGCAGGTTAGTGCTGCCTGTAATGGTCCTTGTTGGAAAAAGTATTATATCCTTTAAAGTATACTAAACTACAATTGAAGTATACTAACTACAATTTTCAAACACAACTTAGAAAATCAGCCTTCTGGAGAAGGGAATATTTATTACTAGCTGCTTGGCTTTGTTGAAAAGCAACACAGCATTTTCATAAGCCTATCATAGCTAGCTTTTATGACTAGAACAAATACTAACAGTATTATTTGAGGATTAAATTAGTTCTGAAAATTTTTCTAGATCGGTCATTTAAATTTTATATGAACTTTTTGAAACCTCATTTTGGTATTGATTTTTTGGGAACGTTTGGGAAAAGAGTAGTGGAAATCAGCCCTAATGCACATCTGCATGCATCATGAAACTATTGTAGTAACCAACTGTAACAATCTGTAGCTCAAACTAGCTTCATCAGGGAGTCCTTATGAAAAGGCAATAGCAGAGCATCATATGGGGACTGTTCTAGACTAAGCGTTGTACTAAAAAGGAACCTAAATCCAATACTTGTATAGGATTTTTAATTTTTTTTTAAACCCAGCAGATGAACAGTCCCCCAAATAACACAGTACTGACCAAGTCTTCATACAAAGATTCACATAGATTTTTATGGTAAAGGTGTGCTTTAAGTATGTTTTCTGTGTTGACTCAAGTTCACACCTACCTGATGCTAACGTAATGTCTGCATTCAAGTAAACAGGTTTTAATTTGCCATGTCATCGCAGTCTATTCAGATCTGAATGTGAAATCACAGTTCTAGTACCTCAGTGGTGCTTTGTTAGCAGTGCCAGAAGGACATGGGTGGACTGTTTGGTGAAAAAGGAATTGGTTGGATGGTCACATCCAGAGGGTAGTGGTCAACAGCTTGATGTATAGATGAAGATTGATGACAATTGGTGTTATCTAAAATTCTATCCCAGTAAACCAGGACAGTAGGTAACTTTGTCAAATTTACCACAGAAAGTATTGTTTCTGAAGTTCCTAAATCTCTGTTTTTATTGCTGAATGGAGAAATGTGAAATGGTTCTATAAAATGAAATTGGATCTGGAATACCTGTGTTTTCTCTATTCATCAGGTAGCTGTATTAGAAATATTGCCTTAATAGATTGTCCTACCTCTTGCTGAAGGAGATGTTTGAGAACAAATACTGAGAAGATCAAGTTTAGAAAGAGAACTTGATATATCTTGCTGCTTTAAGTTATTTGAAAGGCTAAGTTTGTGAGAAGTCTGGAAATATTGTATATAACCAGGCTTGGCTTTTGGCGTAGGGCAAGTAGGCATTTGTCTACAGTATCAAACTGCTAGCAGGTAGTGGCAATCTGTTTTCTTAAAGACCTATCTTTACCTAATGACCAAGAAAGCCAAAGAGAAGTATGAACAAAAAACATTTCTATGTCAGTGCACAATGCTTTTATAAGATAATATAAAGCTTTGCTGCAAGGGACAATTTGGTGACATTTTCTAGATCTTCCTTCTGGAGAGGTGATGTGTAGGATGTGTCTTTCTCACAAAGCTTTACTTGGGACTTATTAAGCATTATCACAGAGTGAGGCCAAAACATCCATGACTTTATGGAGCATCACCATCCTTTTTTACCTTTCCCTCTGTGAAAGTTAAGATATATGAAATGCTTGGGGTCTGTTCTAGTTAGCTGTCTGTAGCAACTTCCATAAAGTAGTTTTAAAGCCCATCCAGAACATCAGAATGAAAGAAAGACTATAGATGTTGCTTTAATTCAGCATGACATTAACTCAAATCCTTTATCCAAAAACAACCCTTGAGCCAAAGCTAGACTTAGAGAAGGATTTGTGTAGTACTGTTACAACAAAACTTTTGTCATCTGAATAATATTTGAGTATTTGAAAACATTAGCTTTCCTCCTAGATCGAAGAAACAGTTTATTCATTTAGAGGAATTACTTCTCTTAATAGTGTATATTGTTCTAGAATCTATTTAAAAGTTTCTCAGAATTTATCATAAAGGTGGCAAGACTTCAGTGATGGTCTAGGTGATCTCTCAGTCACTCGCCAGTCAACTAAAGTGTTTAAAACTTTTAGGGCTGAGAAGTGTTGCATAAAAGTAAGGTACCATGAAGAGGTGCAAAGTGAGTTTTCAAAATAGATCTTCTCACTTCTTGATTATCTTCTCTCCCACATGCAGATACATACAGACACAAATCTTTGGTCGTCATATCTAGTATCAAAGCTAGAATATTTTAGGATTAGAACATTTTTAGCTTTAGAAATATGTCTCCTTTTCTTTTCCCATTCTGTAGCACTTTTGTAGTTTAACGTGAGGCCTTTCTAGTTGTGGATATTCTGATTCCCTGTGGAAAAAAACCCAAAACCTAATCCTTGAAATTGCTACCCTGTCTGCTCTTCAAAGATGTCTTACAGAGAAGGGAAAAACAGTCAGTACTGAACTCTTATCAACTTCATGTTGTCTTTGACACAATCTGTGTTGGCAGCTTTGTGTTCTTCTACTGTATTTATTTTTTTTTAATCCTGGACACTATGGACTTTCTGTTACTCTAAAAGTTTCATTTAGAGAGGCAGACATACAAAGGCTGTATCCAAGTGAACAGTTCAGCTCGTTTCTGAACATACGAAAAATGCTTTTTAAAAGGCTTGCACCACAAATGTAGAAGTATCTAGCTTAAAACTGGAGCACAGTACTGGAAAGCCATTTTTTCCAAGAGTTTCGGGCCCCTGCTTAAGAACAAAACTTGGCACTCAGAGTGTTTAGATGTGAAAGTAAAGAATATTTGAATTTTGGTCTTGAGAAAAAGAGTCTGCTAGTGTTTCATTTTGTTCTCCTGAATGTCAGTTCTAAGCATCAGTCTTCAGGAAACAAGCTAAGTCTCTACCTGTTCTGACCAATCTTTTCAATGATCCAGACTTCTGGCTTTGTTCTTACTATATCAGTACAATGTCTTTCCTTCTGTGAAGAATTGTTTTTGTCAGGTAAAGCCCGAAGTGAACCCAGGTAAGTTCTTCATTGGCAAAGAGAAAAAGCCTCAGCAGGGGAACATTATTTATAGGCAGTTTAACTGATTGCCTTTGAGAAATGGCATGATGAATGCAAACAGGATTTTATGCCTGAATCCTTTTCTAAAGCAGTGTTACAAGCTGATTTTATTTTTTTTTCCCTTAAGGATGTAATTTAAAGAAAAACAAACATATTTAACCTCTCTATCTTTTAGAAGACCATTTAGAATACCTCAGACATTCATAGCAGGGATGAAAAAAAGTTTGTTGCCAAGATTCAGATTTTAAGAGTAAGATTCAGATGAAGATTTCAAATGCTTGATTCTATGCCAGAGGAGACCTTGAACTCAACTGAGAAAAGAGACACCCATGCAGTCAAAATCATTGTTGCATTATAAATGTGAGGTGCTTTTTAGACAAGACAATTTGGAATTTATCCCAAATACACCCATGTAACTGCTATCTGTTTGAACTTATATATATAGTGGGTCATTTTGTCGATTTTCGGCATCTGCAGAAATTGTCTCCATGCCAAAGTTTTAGAATGTGTGTGTGTGGAGAGGGGCAGGTTAGTCAATGATAAAAAATACTACACTTCATCAAAACATTATTTCATTATCTTGCTGCTTGCTTTGCTTTACCAAGTTGGAGTGCCCCAAGGGTCAGTACTGGG
>NW_010207902.1:0-28136 GCF_000695765.1 Mesitornis unicolor
GGTAGCGGTGCTTGCGGTGGCCGCTGCCTCCCCCTTCCGCCCCGCAGCGCCGGCTCCGCACTGCCACCTGCTCCTGCCAGCGGGGTGCCGGGGCACGGCCGGGTGTTCTTCACCAAGCACTGCTGGCATCCTTTGCTCAGAGAGCAGGGAGTGGATGTTTAACTCCTGTATTCACCCGAAGGTGACCTTCCAAACTTTCGGCTTCCTGCTGTTTTTAAGGATGGGTTCTGTGGCTCCAGGGTTGTATTTTCAGGGTGGTGAGGTCGATTTGCAACCGAAATGAGTTTGAGAGTTCTCATGGCTTTCTCAGAGGCTTGCAATAGCGAAGCTCAGCTTTCTCTGTTTGACGAATAGCCTCATAGACTCACCTTCTACTGAGTGTTTTGCAAAATACAGAGATGTCGTAAAGTGTGTGTTAAATAGATTCTAGCAAAATGTGAAGTCCAGAGAGTTCTAAGCCATTTGCTTATTCTAAGGCATGTAAAACCCAGTTTCTTGAGATGTCAAAATGTCACCATTTAGTTTTAGAATCTACCCAGAACCTCTTATTTTTTATAATGTTCAAGGGAAGCAAAGCTATTTCGCTTGTCTGACTTTGTGGTAAAAAATAAACAGGATCCTGGACTATATTTTTAAGTGTGTGAAATGCAAAGCAAACGATAGAACTTCACTGCTACATGGAGGTCACGAGCTGTGTTTCAGATCTTTGGCTGGCCTTGCTGAAGGCTGGCCGAGGGGTGGTTTCAGCATTGCGGTCTTCGGCTTGTGACTGGAAGCAGGGTATATACTCTTTAGGCATAACTTTAGCAAGTCTGAAGTAATATGTTAGACTCCCAAGACAAGGTACAAGCTTAAGAACAACAACAAAAAAATCCAGATAAGTATATAAAGTATCATGTATTCCACTTTTAAGCATATATAAATGTGGTATAGCTTCTTTCTCCCTAGTGCTAAATTTCTCCTACAAGCACATGATCCCTGGAGCTGATACTTTCGGATGATCAAAGTGGCAGTGTGGGCTGTGCTGAAATTGCTGTTTGCCTGTGTGTGGCTATGTATTTCTCTATGACATTACCTTGCTCTTTTCTGCTCCTGCCCTTTTCCCATGATGTTTTATTTTAGAATACAACCGATAATTTAAGATGGTAAGGAAATACTATTAGAAGTGCTGGAGTTATGTTGTTTAATACAGGAAAAATATTGGACAAAAAGACCACACAATTAATTTCTTACATATAAGCAGCCTAGACTATAGGTGCTCAGGCTTTAAAACTATATAAAGATGAAAAGCCAGACAGGCAGTTTTTAAACTGACTAATGTGCACGTATAAATAACAGTTCTTATCAAGGGATCTACAACATTATAGAAACAATAATTTCCCCCAACTCCCTTTGAGGGAGACAAGTCAATTTAATAAAGCTTTACTAAGCTGACACCCTAGTGCATAATGGATCATTTATTTTTGCTGACCAGGCTTACTAAACATATGAAACTTCTTCTGAAAAGGAGAGGTTATTAGAATTGGAACCTCCTCTTTGTAGAGTTTGAATTACTGTTGTGTGTTTTGGGAATGGGTAAGATTCCCTATAAAAGGAAACATTGTGCTTCATTTACAAGAAAATAAGAAAACCGATCCAAAGATTAGATTCTGTGCATCAAGCTTGAAAGCTAAGAGAGAGCATCTGAGTTGACACAACTTAATGGGGCTTCACTGATCTTAATGAGAACTGTTCTATGCCAGCTGAGGATCTGTCCAACGTTGTTGTTGTAAACTGAATCAGAGGTGTAGTAATAAGCATTTCTTGCTTGTTGCCTTTGCACATAAGCTTTCCATTTCAAATTAGAGTTTTTAAGAAACTGTTTCATAAATAAAGAGCTTTTTGAACTGAGTTGTATCTGGAGTAATTTGCTAATGGTAAACAAACAGACCAGTAGGCCTGGTCCTAAACTGTGTTATCCTTTGAGCCTTCTTGAAGTGGATGAAATCGCAAATTGTGCCTGAAGTGCAGTGGTATGAAAGAGATGGTATGGGAAGAGCTGAAGCACTGAGATACAAGGGGAGAACAAATGACCACAGAAAGTAACAAGATGGTCATGAAAGATTAACTAATTAAAATCTGTCTTCTAGCAATTAAATTAGAACAAAGTTACCACTACAAAATCATGAAACACTGTGACAATTACCTAAAGACAATGGTAATCTGGGTCTGCTCTTGGTAAGAGCTTCTGCTCATTATCACAGTTTTATTTTCGTGGGTTTCAATTCTGGCCTAGTTCAGTGGGAGTTTGGAGCAACAGTACTAATCTGATACTCTTCTGTTAATATGAAGTAAAACATAAATTAGAATATTCATGCCAAGGTGTAAAACTGTTAGGATGAAATTCAAAGCCAAAGCTGTTCCAGATGCTAGGAAGCAGTAGCTGTATGAAAATTTGGCATTTGCTGCAGTTCTTGAGACACAAAGCTCCCAGAGTCTTACAGAAGTTAGGCACATCAAGGCTGTAGAATCAGGCCTTGTAAGTGTAAAATCTGCCAAAACAGCAGCACGGCAAGTCAGCATAATCTTTTAGTTTTTGGCATCTGGCCTTTACTGATGCGTAGTTCAGATCTGAAACAAAGTTCTATTGGGAGGAATTGGAGAAGAGAAACATGAGAGAAGTGTTCATTAACCTTTCCCCTCCGTAACAGAATTGGAAAGCGTTAGCTTGAAGACTTGGCGTGGACGACGAGATGTTCGTTCTCTCAGCTTAATGTGTGAAGTAAATACACAAGCTTTTATTTTTACATTACTTAAATGCGGCAGTTGCAGTTAGTTTGAACACGAAATATTACAAATATGGGTGGACAAGGAAATATTATCTTCCTGTAGATGAAAATCATTTGGTTGTTTGATTGCTGTTAGAATTAAAGGCAACATTAACAAGTCCGTTATTACTGTGGCGAGCGGTCGAAATCAAAAGACTAAAATGCAGCACAGAAACAAAGGACGGCGGGTTCGATGTGCACTGCGTTCCTCTGAAGCTGCAGAAGATAAATGAAGAGAGGTAGAGACAGGGCAGAATACAAAGCTTTATTTGAAAGCTAAGAAAAAAAAAAATAAAACAACTTAAAAGGGCTCAAATAACAATCGTAAAACTTTGTAACATGGCTGCAAAGAAGACTTATCTAGAAGATAAAATAGAAACACTGAAAGGCAGATAAATAAACATTTCTCGCTTGTTTTAGGCTCCGAGACGATCAAAGCAGTGTTTTGTCACAGTGAACAGAACGAAATGTTTGGTTTATTTAATTTCTTTCTCTCTTTTCTTAGTCTGTCACACGTGCATTTTTAATTGCTTTGTGTTTTTTCTTCGCTGTCCTTAATCCTCCGGTGTTTGTAAAATTCTGTCTCTGTGTATCAATTGTATCTTGGTAGGCATTGTCTTCTGTTCGTTTTGTGTTTTCCTTTTGGTCCCTGATTTGACTTGCTTATATCTTGAGTTTTAGTAAAGTTAAAACAGCTCATTTTGTTTGCATAATGTTTCAGATAACGTCCTATATTATCTTTCCAGCATAGCGGTATTATTGGTTAATAAAATCTCAGCATTAGAGTCATCTTTGGTACTTTAATGGCTCTTAAAAAATGGTGCAGGGTTGTATCTGGAAGTAACAACAAGAACATAAATGCAGTTGTAGAAAATTTTTGACAAATCATATAAAAATCAATTTTTTAATATAAGAAACTTGGTAGAGTTGCTTTCAAGTGAATTTCATAAAAGTATTTGGCAACTTGCTTTTTATTCTCAAACTCTGGGATATCTGTTGATGGATGTTAGCGTGGTACTGTATTCTTCCTCTGCAATCTACAGAATTTTACTGCAGGTATTTTTAAAAATCGTGCTGGAAACCACAGCATCATTTCTGTCAACTGCCAATTTTCCTATACCTAAAGGCTCTACATCATTGGAAGTCTGAGATCTAATAGTTCTGCTGAGCTGAAGGTGGGAGTAATGCTGTTATCAAAAGAAAACAATTCCTCCTCTTCTGTTACAGCTCTGTTCTGACTCAGAAAGGAGCGAGACAAAAAATACTTGTACTGTAATGTGTTACTGTACAGCAGAGGTGCTGTAATGTCCCCACTGTGGCACATGGGTGTAGTTAAAACTTCTCTCAGTGATGCAGTCCAGTATTGGCCCTCACTGGATCGCTGTGTGCTGCTGTGGCTGGACAGACGTCCCAAGGACCTCACAAGAGCAAGGGGTGGCAGCAGCACTGCTGTGAGTGGAGCAGCGCATGTGGAGGGCCGAGCCAGCAGAGTCCCTAGAGCAGAGACTCCAGTAGTAAAGAAAAGTGGTGGTGAGAATACAGCATAAACTTTATATGTTTACCGAGGATGAAATTGGATCAAAGAGAAACATTTGCTTCTATACTGAGAGATGACAGTGACTTACTTCTTTGTCTTCTTGGCATGAAACAGAACCTTTCTGACTTTACACTGGTATATGTGTAAAGCAATGAAGCTTTGCGCATTAAGAATCCGTTTAAAGTTCAGGGAACAGTCCTGTAGTGATTGCAACAATTGTTATCAAATTACTTTTAGTTAAAATACAGCACTAGTCAAAATTGCAATCTATCATGGTGGCATATTTGTCCTGGTAAAGTTTTGACTGTATAGTACTTGCTGATCTCTTGTACAGATAGGGGAGATAGAAAAGAAAACAAGTCTAATACTGGAAAGCATGTGGGTTTTCATAAAATTGGATGTTTGACACAATTCCATTTTATATAGATACCGAGAGGATTTTGTGTTCTTTCAATGCAGAACAAAGACTGATTTCAAAACCTTGAAGCTTTGCTGTGAAACAGAGCTGTCATCTTTTGGGGAGCTCTGTAATTTTTGGAATAGCTTCTCCATAACATAGAGTCGTGTAACACAGAAAAATGGGTATAGTGTGTGGATTTCATTATTGCTTACCTGAGAGGAATTGCTCTGAAGGCTCATCATTTCCCCACTAAGTGATTGAGGCTATCCAGGCTTCGATTCCTGCTCCCATAGCCACACAGGTTTGTTGAAACGCTCAAATTTGTTGCTCTTTTCTGAGCACCAGGTATAATTGCAGGTTTTTTCCCTCATGTGACCTCCTTTTCTTCTCCTCTCCTACTGATGTCAGGAAGAAATTGAGAGAGTTTTTGCCTGCTCATAACTGAACTTACAGTTACTGCACCAGGATTTTTGTGGACAAGGTGGTCAGTAGTGTGGTTTTTGTGTTGCGAGGAGGCACTGCGGTGTCACTCTTCCCACAAGAGAATCCCCTCTGTGCACACGTGGTCATGATGCTTGTGCTCTTAGGCAGCCATACAGGATCAGCAGGCAGTGGTCAGTCACAGCCCCTTAATGTCAGTCAGATACCTGCTTTTCCTGGGTAGCTAATATTGCCATCCTCCTCAGGGACTATTGAGGTACAATCTGGTTTTGATTAAATATATATATATATATTCATATTTTTACACTTTTTAAAAACACACAATAATGTACCTTAAATAATAAGAACTAAATGCAGTGTAAATGTCACATTTTACCCATTTTTTGACATAGTTCCCTATCTTGGTTTCTGTTATCTTTGTCAGCTAGGGGATTTCTTTCTCTCTTGGCCCTCACCAGTCTAGTTTTTTAATGACTCGGCTGGAAGATTATTTAATCCGTTTTATATAAACTTTAAAATGATGTGATGAGGCATAAATACAATGTTCAAAACCTTGATTTCAGTATAATTTAATATCAAGAATCTTTTGCAAAGCAGTATTGTGCAGCGCAAAGCATCAAGGCTTTCATCCATCTTTATTGTTTCTCATTTAGGCCCAGATCCACACTTAGATGCCAGATGGCAACTGCAGAGGAGTTTCAAGTTATAGCTGCAATAGATGAGAAGCTAAGTGCCTCTTGAGAAAGGCAAAGCCAGATTGCATATTCCTTTCAATTGCACCTGATGACTTATTGCTAGTCACTAATTGGCTTGTCCGTACACAGGCAATTCAGCCTCTGATGGCAGTGCCTAACTTTATCTGTAGCTCTGTTCTTCCTGCAGGGACCACTGGTGAAATAAACCCTTGCAGAAAATAATATTTTATATGAAGCTCTGTGAAAAGCAGGGCTTTTTTCTTTTCATTACTGCTGTGTCAAGATTTTTTCCTTCAGGAGAGCCATAAAATCTTGCATGACTGTCATTGTTAGTTATTATTGCAAAACAGAGTAGCTGACTATGATGTGCTGACACTCAATTGACAGCATATGCATATTAAAAAAGAGACAGAAAGCTACATATGCTTTGGGCTTGGTCTATTTTTTATTGAGGATATGAATGTTTTAATAACGATCTTTTTCCCCCATGTATTTTTGACTGCATGTTCATTTTAGTCCTGGGTGGGGCATTTGACAGCTTATTTAGGCTGCATACAGAGAACCAAGTGAACCAACTATGAAGACCATAAAATAACTCAGAAATGAGAACTGGCTGGTTTATTTTCACTACTCGGAAGTCATCAGCAGCTGAAATGTCTCTGGAGCTTTAGAACACTGTTAGCTTGCCATAGTTATTGATGAAAGTCAAAATCTGTGTGTAATGGTACAGCATAGAGCCAACCTTGTAATAAGCCCCTTAAAAGGTGAAGTATCCACTTAGAAAACAGCATCCCTCATGCAATGAAATGTCAGTCATTTCCCAGCTAATGCAGACTCTGCATTATCTCCCAGTCTATAATTCAAAGCATTTTCCCTTTTGTCATTTTTCCCTAGATACATTTTGCTAAATGCAGTGACAATTTAACATTTGTGTGCACACTGAAGAAACCCAGGCTTTCTGTGTTATAAATGAGTATCAGTTGTCCTGAAGAAAAATCAAGGAAGAACAGGCTACGTAATTAAGATCTTAATGTGCAGTATCTTCGTTGCCCATGCATCTGTAATCACAGTCCCCCATAAAATCACAAGTGTAGGTGTGAAAAGGCAACTTATCAGGGCTCTAACGTCACATAAATAGGTAAAGAGTATATCTTGTTAAATAAACATGAAGTAAAATAAAACAGTGGGAATCAATGGTATTTCTCAAAGGTATTCTCAACAAAGAGAGGTGAGTAAGAGTAGAAATATTTTTAAGTACAACAGACCACATTAAACATCTAGAAAATCATTGGAGAGATTCCCAGCACTTTAACTGGACTGTGAATTGAGTCCACATCTTGTAATTTACCGTTTGCTTCAGAAAATTGCTAAATTGAATTTGCCTGTTGAGGGCTCCACCAGTGACAGATGAGACACAATCAAAAATGGAGCTGTTTAACACTTGAATAGCTGCATAGTCAAAACAGCAGTCCTCAGGGAAATGAAATTTAGACTTCGCAAGTGAGTTACAAGTCAATGAGTGCAGATTCCTAAAAATACTGGGTCAGGTCTTTTCAGTGGTTTTTTTGTTCTTGGTTTTTTCTTGTCCTTTTGTACTTGCAGTGGCCCCACTGCTACAGCCGGGCCAATAGCTTGCAGGTGACAAGACTCTAGACCCTTTCCATGTATGTGAAGGGATTCCCTTGCTCATCAGCAACCACAGGTGGGTGGCAGCCAGCACTTACTTAACAGGGCACAGCAGCTCCCTGGTGTTGGTTTGATAGAAGCAGTGAGAAGTTATTTAATCTAACTGAACACAGAAGGTATCTAAAGGTAGGCCCAAAAGAGATTTTAATAAATGTATTGGGTTGTGTATACTGTGAACTTGCAAATGTGAGTTATTGTTGTGGTGGTGTACCCCTTTGAATGGGGTTTTTTGAAACAGTGCACTTGCATAGGGACTTTGGAGAGTAATCATCATAGTGTTTTCCATCATAGCTTTGACAAAACCGTGGTCTGGTTTAATGAAATGCCTCTCAAGATACATCTGTGTGTTAGTGGATAAAAATGTTTGCAGTACCCTTTGTCATCCTGCAAAATAAGAATTACTTAGCATTCCTTAAGCCCTCTGAGGGAAAATAACTAACTACAAATGAAGGGAGAAAGTCTATAATGGTTTGAAATGAACTCATTAACAGGCTAAAACCCAAGAATCAGAATGGATAAATGGATGGGGAAACAGCAAAAATTAAGGTAAGATTGCCAAGAGATCTTTAAAATTGTTCTTTAGAATACGCTGTAGTTATCTGAAAGTAAACATTTGCTAATAATAATGATAAAGTAAAAGCACATTCTGTAACTGAAATATCTTAAAATGCTAAATTTAACATTATAATTTGTTTACCATATATTACAACATGATTTATGTCAGTGTCCCTATATTATAAGATATTGTAACAGATTAAATTATTAGATAGAAACAAGCTTTTGCCAGATTTGGCTCATGGAATCAAACCTGTGAAGGGTTCACTAATTACTTCCTAATCTTTCTCTACCCCAGTGACCAGAAGCAAGCCAAGGTGAAGCTCAAGATAAGCAAATTTGGAATAAGTAAGTGCAATCACTAAGACTTCCTATAGTCCATAATCATCCATTGGATATCACTGACCTATAACTGTGCTGAGGGGAAGGAAGGTGTCTTATAAGAACTGGATAACTGGCTAATAAATGTAACATTTATGATTTTATGGATCAGGATAAAAGCAACTGATGTCTTATTTTTTGCTTTATTGCTGGTTTACTTCTGAAGCATTGGGCATTGGTTACAGTTAGAGAAAGTTCAGAGGTGCCATTGGGCCAATAGTGCAGTTATGGCAACATGATGTGAATGTTTTTCATGTGAATTGATTGCTCTTAAAGGTGTTGGCTTGACTGACATACTATAGACCAACTTCACCTTTAGATACTTCCGAAAATGAAAAAGTAGTTTGCACACTCTATAGCTAAAAGTTAATTTTTTTCAAATGGAGAAAAATTGCTGCTCTTTCTCCTTGAAATGTTATTTGTTGAAAGTTTTAGAGATTTTCTTCAGTCTATTTTTCATTCTCAGCTACTAATGACTGAATTCAGTGGGGTATTGTGACCTAAATCTGTAAGTCTGTGCTCGAAACTACCAATGATTGACCTTGATTAGGATTGTTTGGAGAGAACAGAGGTGATGGAGTTGCTTAATTTTTTTTATGAGATGTAACATCCTATATTTGTCAGTAAATAAGTCATGGTTTAGGGCTGGGCTGGCCACTAAATCCTGGCCAGATGCTCCCTATTAACCCCTCTTCCCTCCCAAGAAGGGAAAAGAGAATAAGGGATTAGACTTTATGAGCTGGAAAATAAAACTAACAGGTTTAATAAAACAATAATACTGATACTAGAGGATAATAATGTAAATAGAAAATAATTAAATATATATAGATATGTACAAATATATCTACAAAACCAATATAAAATCCTCCTCCAATGATGATGATGGCACCAGAGGCTCTGGGAGCACTGGAAAAGTCCCAGTGCAGACCCAGCAGCAGGGAGAGCTGATGCAGGAACACAGGGATCAGGATCAGAGGCAGCCGAAGCAGCAGGGTCTGCTGGGACTTGGGCCATTGCAGGGGTGGAGAGGGAAGGAAGGGTCCAAGATGGAAAAGTCGAGACCCTGGTGATCCCTTGGCTTTACGCTGAGTATGACGTGTGTGGGATGCAGTACCTTGTTGGTCAGTTTTGGGTCCGCTCCCCTTGTAGGTGCAGACACAGCACCCATGGTGAGACAGTGGCCTTGAGGTTATCACTTGTGGCAGCACATACTGGAAAACCATGCTGCTGGTTTCAGCAAGTTCAGTCACTTAGAAGAGACTGAGTTCAAAAGTAAAATCACTAAATAGAAAATCAGTTCTGTTTACCTCAAACCAAGACAAAGTACTTTGTTGTAAACTTTTTTTTTCACCCTGAGTTGGCAATGGTGGGGTACAGGTCTGTGTGGAACAGTGGAGACTGACTTATACTTGCTTTTCTGCCACAGAGATATTCATATGTATGAATAATAGCAGTTTCCTCTGTGGCTTTTTTTTAACTTGATGCTTTAAATACTCTAACCACTGTTTTTATTTGTTAATATGCCATGTCAACATGCCTCCGCAAATACAGCAGTGAGCAATTCAATTTTCGAGGTCAGGCCTATTACAAGAGATGCTGCTTTCCAGATAAAGATTCAAGGTGCTTTTCAAAGAATCGCTGCTCTAATAAATAATTTTGTGTATATATACTAACATATCCAAGTTAGGATATTCATTTCCAAGCAGTGCCTATCATGAATATGTAGTTTAAAAAACCTGAGATGAATGAAGCATACGGTCTTTAGATTTCAAGACCGTATCTGTAATTCACTGTACATTCATGCTGATACACAGACAAAGGTGAATTAGTTCCAGACAAAAATGCATCAATACTCTATTGAATAGTCAATTATTAAACACATAATGGAATTTGTGGTTATTGAGGCATGCTCAGAATGTGCGTAGGATGCAGACTTTGCATCAGAATGGAACAGAACTGGACTATTTCTAAAAAATCCAGGCAAAATTATATTAACATGGGATTAAAATGAGTTATTGCTTCTGCTGTACAATGAATGGGCTTACTTTACTTCGTTTACTCTTCCAAGGACCTAATTTCAGAGTCTTGTATGTACAAATGTAGAAAAATAGCAGTAAACCACATTAATTTCATTGCCCTAAAGAAAAAAACTATTCAATTTTTAATGTCCCATTCTGTGGGACAAGTAATGTCTTTGAAAAACCACACGTGCAGCAAATGTTACAATGTAAATGTCCTGGCAACTGTTTTTGTAGGAATTTAGTTGAATAAAGTGAAGAAAAATGTAAGTTATTGCTGAGTGATGAGAAAAATATTTCATTAATGTCACCTGCATGAGGATTTAAATAGTGTTCCTACCCCTAAATCTATAGTAAAGATTTTTTTTGGAGGGTAAAAAAGTGTTTGATTGACTGGAAAAGCATTGTGAACAAACTGTAAACGTTTGTCAGACTGTGGCTGTTAAATATTTTACTGCAATTACATACCATGATGAATGCATTGGATCATTGCTCTAGGGCATATTTTTGATTAATATTAGGCAAGCTGCAGATTTATTGCAGGATGTTTAAAGGCACTATTTAAATCAACAGAGATGTGTATCAGGCCGGCTGTATCACTTCAAGTGGATTTTAGTAGAACTGCATTCTTGGTTGCATTGAATGTAATTGTGGGTATAGTTAATTGAGGAATTATTACGTATATGTTCATAGTTCATTAAAAAAATATTTCCTGGTCTGTAACTTTCAGAAATACATTTACTATGATTTTTTGCAACATAAGTAATTATAATTATTTGCATGCTCCAAGAGAAAAAAATGCAAAATCTCTCCTTAGCAAGATTCAGCAGGTTGCTGTCAGTTTATTTTCCAAAAAGACCAAGACAGTTTGTGAGATGATATTCAGTTATTCCTGACATTTTCTGTATGTTAAACAGGAAATGTGTGACAGAGGGCTTTATCAATCAGTGTATATATAACAAATAGAAAAAAGTAGAAATTGTGAAACTGTTTATAAGCTATTGCAAGAGTTTCTTAGCTAATGAGATTACAAGTGCAAGTTGATTTATCTGCATGGAAGTAGAGGAATTCAGAGGTAGAAATTGAGAAGAGGAGACTGCCCATACATTGCTTTCTAGCGTACCTTTTCTTCTAGACATTTCTGCTAGAATTTGAATGCAAGAATTAGTTCTTCATTCTGCAATCTGTAATTCCTCAGAGTTTTCTTGTGAACGTGCTAACCTTCACTGCACGATTGTTGTTTTGTGAAAGATGAAGACCAGAATTATTTATATGGTTATGTGCAAAAAATTATCCTAGCTGAGCTACTTGATGTGTAAGAACAGGAGAAAAGTTTGCAGGAGAGACAGGATAACATTTCTCCATTTCTGCATAGGACTCTTAAATGCACCTTGAAGTGGGTAATGCAGGCGAGAGCTTTTACTGCAGTCAAGCACACCGAGAACATGCCATGGTTGTGTAGAAGCTGGCGTATCATGTTTCTTGTTGTGATATGAAATACTTCAGTCGTGCTTAGCTGTTTAAAACAGCTATCTGAAATAGCGTTGTATTTTGTGATAACTTCTTGAAGTTAAGTCATATGGAGTAGAATTTTACCAAGAGATTTTAACAAAAACTTGGCAAATGAGTGTAGTTAAAATTACTGGTTCAAATCCTTAACATATAACGTGCCATTAAATCCTAATCCCCAGTGCATCGATGTTCCAACAAAACCGGGAGGAGAAATGTCTTTGTCGCTAACCATTGGGATTCTGTAACTGAGACCTCCAAGTGGGGACCCATCGTTAATAGTAATGAGCTTCAAGCACCTGTACTCAAGGCTTTTGCTGTAGCTGTCAGTCAGCTGGGGTCTCACCGATGAGCTCATTTATCCTTCTGCTCCAGTCATTGATCAAGCAACTTCTGATGCCTTTTTTTGAGTACCCCGTTGATACCACAGCAGATGTAATTGCCTGCTATTGTCATTCATGCTGTTACTTCTGTTGACCTTTCAGTACTGCTTTGTTCTTCCCAAAGAGGATGATATTTTGTTAGCTTTGAAGCCTTTATGATTAATGATGTGATCAGAGTTGAGAACTGTCTGGAATATGAAACTATCTCGGTATGAAGGAGAGGCTCCTTTATGTAAGTTACCCTTTTTTGCTCCTATTTTTGTAGCTGCAGGTCTAAACCCCAGAATAAGTCTGCATCTCCCCACTTGTACTTCAGGCAATGATTGCCTCTTATAAGCCATTCAGGAGGGAGATATTGTTCCAAAAGCTTTCTCATGGATATTCCATTGTGCCTTCTGAAATAAAAGGTACAGGTCTGCTCACACATTCATTGAGTCCTGGAGGAAGTCCTGAGATAGCTAGCTCAGATATTTGGGAACAACGTTTCCTCATGTTGACCTCAGCTTTGCTGCCTCTGTTTTGCTGCCTCTGGAGTAGAAGATGTGACCAGTCACTTCTCTCCACTTTAATGTGAAATCTGCATGGTTTCTTTATTACCTGTTTGGATCTTGGGGAAGGTGACTATTGGAGTTCTGCCCCTGAACAAAATTTTGTTTCCCAGAGACTGAGCAACTCTGAAAAGACATCGCGGTATCCTCCGTTTAATCAGTGCAATATTCTGACATAGTGGCTCCAGTGATCAAGGACTACTATTCTTCCTCAGCTCAACTCTCATTCTGCTGCAACTTGCCCAGGTCTTTTCACTTAGCTTTATGGTTTTGCCTATCCGCATTAGCTGTACTGTTCTTTTCAGGTTCACTTTCCTTCTGCTCCACTGAGCAGTAAGTCTGGACCCTTTATGTACTGCTGAACTTTGGTATTTCATCATTGCCTGTTTTCGGTGTCTCTGTGTTCCTCCCAGTAGCTGCGTTTGTTGGTAGCAAAGTGTGACGCCAGCACAGAGCCCTTAGAGTTGCGTATGTGAACAACTTCGGTGCCAGCTGCAGGACTATCGGTCTTTTGGAATGTAATACTGTAAGCCCCAGTGGAAACAGTGACAGATTTCTTTGTGAAATGAAGTTCTGAACCTTCAAGGTAAAGCATGGCATTGAATAAAGAGCTGGTTAAAAATAAAATGGCAATTATGCCTGAGAGAAGCAGTCTCTCTTTGGAGAAAATTTTGCTTGCGTATGCAAAAAGGTTAAAACTTTTGTCTTTAACCTCTAATTTTTGGTTTGTGTGCAATACAGACAGTCAAACAACTGCAGAAAGGGCCAGACTCTTTCAGAAAGGAAAGAAAATCGGGGAGTAAGGCAGTAGTAAAGAGGAGGGAAAGCAAACCCCAAAACTTTAATGTATGTCAATGTTGAAATGCAGTGAGTGAGTTCAATAGTGCCGCATTTAGAACAACTCCATTTCTCTGCAATTTGCAAGAAATGGCACAGAGAGGTGAACAGGATTGAACAAGAGAAAGTATGTCTGATGTGTTTACAAAGATAATGGACTTTTCTTAAGAGAAGTCTTAAGAAAAACTCTGACAAAATACCTAGAGAAAAAAATAAAGAATAGCTGGGGAATGTAATACCCGATTTAAATCTTTTCACACCTAAAATAAAGAATCTTAACTCAAGAACAGTTCAACTGTCTATGGATATAATATTCCTAGAAACAGGTATATTGAAGGAGGGTTACGTTAAGGGAAACATAATTAACATTTAATTTATTCCCCCCCCCAAGTTTCCTGAGCCCATACGTAGGAACGGTGAATTTTGAGGTAGGCGATAAAGGTCTTTTCTTGTCAAGTTTTCTGCAGTGAGGATGCAGGTGCTCGTTATCTCTGAAATTGCTTTATGGAACTAAATTCATGCTTCCTACTAATTTGGGTTTCTTTAAACAGGAAAAATTCACATCAAGGCAATAGTAGCAAAGCTGGGGGTTTTTTTTGCCAGGAGTTGCAATTCAGTGAGGTTAATGGCCGTGGTACTGCTTTATTCAAGAAATCAGTTTGCCCTTATGTTAGAAGTTAGAATTAGAAATCTTCAAAAGAGATGCTTTAAAAAACCCATACATAACTTTTTCTCCTAATGCTCATTGGCACTTATTACAGAGGAACTGGTGGTGTTTAAAATGTTCATGAGCTTAACATCCATATTGTGTAAGGATATACTGTCTACATGTTAAAGAGGAAAATTTTGATACAGACTCTTAAAACTGTTTAGGTAGATAACTTCTGAAGACCTGGGTTTGTGTGATTTGCCCAAGGCAAAATAGGAAATTTGTGAAATAACAGAAATCCAAATCTGAGTCTCAGGCCACCTCTCTGGGCAGTGGAGCATCCTTGCCCTGCAGGGCTGCTATGGCTGCTGAGTAGCAGACTTCTCCATGTGAAGATGACATTCTGGTGCCACCAGTGGCAGTAAGAAACGCTTTTTTTCACTTTCATTTAGTAAACGGTATAAATAGTTTTTAACAGCATAACGAGAATTTCTTACAGTAGTTATGAAGTATGGTTTTTTAAAATTTCAACTGTAAAAAATGGGTATGTCAGTATGGGCTTAGAAGGAAGAAAGGATCTAAGAAGATATAATGCAACTATTTTAAAATGTGGCTGCCTTGCCAAAGGAAGAGTTAAAATAGTTTTTGACCAGCAGATACAGAAGTGTTGTAACACAATAAAGAATAACAGTCCTGTCATTCCTTTTAGTAGTAATAACAGGAAATGAAATCTTGGTCTGTATCATTAAATATTAATCCCTAAGATGTGCAGGGTGCAATACCTAAAAACACTGAAAAAGGAGATAATGTATGAAAAGTTAAAGCAACTGATATTAAAATTTGTAGAAAATCGTATTAAATATTTGAAGATAAAATTTATTGTTGGTTACTTTCTACACATATACACTTCTGCAACTTTATATACTGCTGACCAGACTGAATTGTCTAAAAAATATCATTTGGTTCATGTACCTGCAAGTGAGAATGAGAGAAAACCCATCCGAAAAAATCAACTATTATGAATGTGTCTTTGTAGTGTCTGTAAGGGAATGCATGCCTAACTTTTTTAAAATTATACATCAGTAAAATCCTTGTTAGCACTGAAATTGTGCCAGTAGTGCAACTTGTACAGAAGGTCCAGTGAGTGATCATTTGCTCCTCAGATACTGGATTAGCATGGAAAGTACTGTATAGTTTGATGTTTTTATACATTTAGAATAGAATTATCTTTAGAGATATTTTAAATGAAACATTGGCACCACCAATAAGAAATCCATACAATTGTTACAGAAGGCTTTTATCTAAAGAAAATATGAAGTGGGGAAAAGCTAGATTTCATGCACTGGAGAACAGACCAATTAGGAGCTGCTGCAGAGAGAAGACTGAATGAATGAGAAACACAGGTCTGAGAAAATGCATTTAATCTGTAGAGACAGGATTGTTGTGCATGTATGTGTGTGTGTGTGTGTGTGTGTATAATGTGTTGTTTAGCCTCCAGTTCAATACAAAGTAGAAAAGGACACGGTTAACCTTCCCACTGTGGGTTGCCATGTTAGCTTCTGTGGGGCTTTGCCCCTTATGGGTGCACTTTGGCCCTCCAACATGAAGTCCCCCGTGGCTCATCTATGTGCTGGTCCCTGATCCAGTTCTAGTGTTCACATGTGGTAGTATGTGATATTAAATGTTAGGTAAAACTACAGTTGCCCAAGTGAGCGGGACAAACTGAATGATCCTGTATTTTTGTCACAGATTTGCATTTCACGTGGATATTTGTGCAGTTCGGTGTTAAGTGCCAGAGCTGGTCTTATTATATATACAGTGGGAACAGCATGGAAGAAGGTGGTAAAGTGAGAGGACAAATTTAATCTGCCCTGTAAATAGAGAAAGCTCCTAAGATACCACCAAACATATAGATACTGTGGTTTTTATTCAATGTGATTTGATGTGTGGTCTTTCACCATTTCTCCCCAAATCAGCTGTCACCAGCGGTTTTGTTGCACAACAGTTACAAATGTACTTCTCCCCATACCATAAATTTCAACACGTAAATATTATGTTGTGTTTCTAATAAATGTGCATGCCCATTCTGCTAAAAACTTCATGCACTGTTGGCTCTGAAAAGTCCCTGGTGCCATACCAAAGAGTTGTTGTAAGTGGCACAGTCCTGCCATAAGCTGTGTCACGTAGGGAAATTGTTTCTACCTCTTTCCTGTGCATCCTGTCATTTTTGGTTGGAAATGCCCGATGTTATGAAATCTGCAGGAAAACAACTAGCTCAACAAGCTGCGATCAGCTGCAGAGTTAAGGAAAACCTACACAGAAGAGGTCCCAGCGCTGTACTGGCATTTTGTCTGATCTTAGATTCAACTGAAGATCTCCTGCTTTAGTCTTAAAGCTTTTGCAAGGTATTTCAAAGGCCATCCCTCAGCAATCTGCTGTAACAGCTGTGATACGCACAGCTAAGGACCTTTGTAGAACAACTGCTGCAGGAGACAGGAGGCGAAGTCTAGTTATGCTTCAAGTCTGTGTAGGGATTTTAAGTCAGAATTTCTTCATAGCATCGTGTTCGAGTTATTTCACACTGAAAACATTCCGATTATTCTGAGAAATGTTCCAAAATATAGGGAAGGCTGTCATATGCTGACCTGTGCTTTTTAATCATGTGTGTGAAATTAAAATACTGGAAGTATTTTAAGATCTTAAGAAAGTTACCATATTTAGTTACATTTCTCCACTCTAAATTTTGGAGGTATTACTAACTATTTATCTGAAGTGGAAAGTAATACTCTTTGGTTTATTCTGATCTATGGGAACTAATATTACTGCTTATTCCATATAAGAATCCCAGAACGTTAGGGATTGGAAGGGACCTCAAAAGATCATCCAGTCCAATCCCCCTGCTGGAGCAGGAACACCTAGATGAGGAACACCTAGATAAGGAGGAAGGACTACATATCTGTAAAATATTTTGTCTTCTGCACATAAGCTTAAGGTTCAGCTTGGCTCTTGGGACCTTTGTTGAGAGATTTTTCATGCTCATATTTTGAAAATGTGTATTTTCTCTGGATTTCCCTCGCACATCGGTATGCCTACTCCTGTCTGCCTGAGAGCTGTGCTCTGAGACGAAATTTCTTCTGATACAGAAGAGATAAAGCAGCAGCAAACAAGACAGGTTCACAAATACATAATGAGATGGCCTACGAAAGTGAACAGCGCACATTGGAAAGTACAAGAAATGTTCCAGCTATACTCCGAAAAATGAAACGCAAAAGATGTGGCAAATGTCACATTTGCTGCATGCTGTTTTCAGTTCTGTAACACAGTCGAGGAAGTTCATGTTGCCTCTGGCACCAGTGTGTTGTGGCAGCTTTGCTCCTCTTTGATATAGAGAAGTCAGAGTCCTTGCTATTCCCTGAGCTGATTTACGGCTGATCTGCATTGCCACAGCGGCTCAGACCGGTGGAATATGTCAGCAAATCTCATCCCTCATGTCTCTGATGTCGGAATGAATCTGGCGTAATCTCGCCTACATGAAGCTGTCCTGGTACAAATGAAATCAGAAGCTGTTATTTGGCTATTGATTGGTTTTCATTAGTATTGACTGCACAGATCTATCTGTACAGCTTCTGCTTTTTTAAGGAAATGATAAATATTAACAGTAAGGTGAATACTTCAATGTACACATCTCTTGAGGACACTAAAATACTGTTAAATCAAAACCTACAGCATATAGATTTTAAAAGGTTAAATGAACTTCACTCAAACTGGTGATGCGTTCAGAAGTGCAACTTGCTTCCAGATCAGAAGTGCTGTTCCAGCCGGTGCCGCTGCAGCACACCCCGCTGCCCATGCCTGCTCTGTGGCCCCATTCTTGCCTGTCCTTCCTTCCCACCTCATCACTCTTGTGTGCAGGCCAGGGACACAGATCTCTAGGCCAGCACAACTTCTGCAACTTCCATCCTTGCTGTGCAGAAGCCTCAGCTTTAATTTGCACTTTGTGTGTGCCACCTGTGCTTTGCCAGGAAGAATTTTTCTCTCTGAACAGCTGGTGGTAGAGAACAGAGTTACACTTAATGTGAAATCAGGCATTCATTTGCTGCTTTTCACTATGTTGTGTCAAAATACTTCGAATGGAACAGGTCCCTAGGAATAAGATATTTCCTCAGGCCTTCTGGTTAGCTTGGTTAGCTAAACGCTTGAGGAATAGGGGTATGCTACAAGCAGAAATTTAAGCTGTACGAGGTCTGGCAAATGGAATGGAAAAACATTTATTTTGCTGTGATGGATGATTGGTGTCTCAGATTCGTATCTGCTTTTAGGTTATGTTAGCAATTAATCTTTGTTTCACTCACATTATGAAATCCTACATTGCACTCTGTCTTTCCTTTAAATCCTTATGTGTGCTGATCTTTCTCACTAGTATGATTTTCTTTAATTATAGCATCAAAACTTATTTTTATATGATGCTATTAATTATTTAATGGTTTTACATAATGATGAGATAAGAAACATATTACCAGGGAGACTGGAATGCTGAGCTTTAACAGCTACTCACGTAATAAGCCCAGGGCTGGGTGGGATGGTGAAATACTTGAGAGCTTAAATTGTGTAGCCTAAAGAGGCTGGAGTCATCCGTAAGGATCCTAGTCCTCGCCAGATCTGAGGGACTATGTTCGAATTGGCTATGAAATTCTCATTCCTTAAGTCAGAGAGTTGGATCCCTGTTGTTAGTCCTACCAGAGCCCAAACACCTACAGAACACAATGGAAATTTCCTTTATTTAAGAACTGGGACAGAAGAATTCTTACACTCTGAGACAATGCAAGTGAGGTTTGACACAGAAAATGTACTCAAGTTAGAAATGGAAATGAAGGTCCTTAGCCATGAAATAGTCTCTGGAGCTATAACAAACCCAGAAATAGATGCCTTTATTTTTATATCGCTGAGTAACTCATGCCTCATGTTCCTTTTCATAATTGTCGAGGATTTCTGTAACTCCTGGTTCCTCTGACAGAAAGAAGTTGAAGACCAGATGGGGCTGATCGATGCCATCCTCCAAATCACACAGTATAATTCAGCAATAGGAGCTAAATAGCGATAGCCCTAAATAGGCGGTCTGTGTTGACTGGAAAACAGTGATTTCACAGTAGCTATCTTTGCTTTAAAATTTAAAACACTTTAAAATTAATCCATTTGCACTCTGAAATTTTGTTTTTTTTTTTTTTTTTTAAATTTGAACGTGGAGCAAGATAATATGAAAAGCTGGCAGGACAGATCACTGAATTTCCTATAACTGCTGATAGTGAGCTGATCAGAAAGGATAGTTTTCTGATTTCAGATGTTGACTTCCCATAGAGACCTGAGACAGTGGTTAATAAAAAGGCAATCTGTTGTAATGCTGCAGAGGCCTTGCAATAAAAGGGTGCTCTCTGTTTGGATTTGTTGGCCTTCCCCTGGTGCAGTCACGTTTCATTGTTTTGATCATGTCACCACTTTACCTGGTACACACATGGCATGCTTTTCTAACTGCAAACATGTCAGGCAGGAGTAAAGGATCTGTGACTGGTGTATTCATAAAGGTCAAATTGCTCTCATTAGAGAGGACATAACTGTTCAAAACTCCTCATTATTTTACTGGAAAGGTTTGCTTGTTTCAGGTGCTTCTGGAGCAGACTTCCTTGCAACTAATGGCTACAGGGATGCTTCTTGTTAGGGATACTCGCCTTTCCCCCTCCCCTGCCACCCCAGTCTGAAGCAAAATCAATTAAGTTCTTGTTTGGAAGTGCACTTGGATTTCAAATTTTGTTGTGGGTTTCCCAGGTTGGTACTGGAGCAACACATCTGAACCAATATGGAAAATGCAAGATACACTGGTAAAATTTTTAAAAGCTTTTTATTATTTCTATTGATTTAGTAAAAGTTCATATGAAACAGCAGCATGACCGGTCTTATGCTTATAATGTACACTCTCAAATTGCTAGTAGACTTATGTTATAACTTCCAGAGAAATAAAATAAAATAAAAAGTTGACCAGAACCCACACCACAAACGAAGTCTCTAAAAGCCTTCCTTTAGAATTTCTTGCCCTTAAGCCTATGAGATGTATAGCTTCTGCTGGGTTCAGATACAGCCATAGGGGAAGCTTTTTGCTACAGTATCAACAGCCTGAATAGGTGATCATTAGATTGTCTTGTTATTTAGGCACGTGCAAAAAGAGTGGAAGTAATGGTGGAAATAAGTGCTGTTAAATTCTTCAAATAATGTAGCATATTTAACAGTAATTCCGTGAGGAAATAATCTAGTTACATTTTACATGAATGTTTGATTAAAAGGAACCAGTATCCTTGTGCCTTATAGCTGTGTGTTGTGTTGTACAGCTGTGTTTTGTGTTGTCTCACACTACCAGCGTTAAGGGGACAGAAGAGTGTTGCGCAAATGTTTGCGTAAGACTCGGGTGTTAAATCTGTCAGCATCCAGGTAAATCTTTGCATGCAGAGAACAACAATAACTGCAAACTGGATCTTTTCTTCTTTTTAGCTTCCTTTCAGACAACAAGGGAACGTAATGCCTTTGGAGGCAGAAAAAACCCAACAGTGGATGTTAGTGCAAGGAATTGAAAATGAAAAGGTGTGAAGGTCACCACATACAGTTTCAGTATTTTACAGGTATTGAAAGGATGTAGCTCTGTTCCTCTTCAGGTCTAGTGATTGCATGATCACTTGAGGTGTTTCATCACTTAGTTACTCCTAAGAAAAGACAAGATGGGGTGTGGGGAAAGTGATTTCCTTCAGATCAATGAAATTATGTGATTCACTGAACCCTGACTGCACATTTGAGGCCAGTGCAGGGAAGGAAATGGGAAGCTGCAGATGGCAATACATGCATGGAAGGCTGTGGGGATGGAAGTGGACAGCTGTTTTGACACTTGGCTTGCAATGTGCAACTACACCTTCAGTGATGGGAGTCTTGAAGGAAATGAAGCTGTAAGGTTTTGGGCTCTTTCATGCTGAGTTCAAATAAAGTAGAAAAAATCATTCATGAAGAGATACGGAGATAATACAGGGACACTTTTTTGGAAGGAACTGTATGCAGAGCAGTAGGGGAAGAGATTTGTAGAAGATAAGACTTGAATGGAAGAAGTGGTAATCAGCCCTGTATTTGCTCTACCTAGATGACTGACACTTTTCCAGTCCCATAACGCAGCTACAATTGCCCAGTTGGCACATGTAGAACACATGCATATTTAGCCTTTAGGTCTAAATTCTCGAGAGTATTGAGGAAATGGAGGTTAAGAGATGCATATACTTGTGGTTTCCTTCATGCGTGCATGTGCCCTTCTTTAATGAAGAAGGGATCAGCACAAGACTTTAAAAAACAAGTCTGTTTCTACTACTTTGTTTCTTAAATGTAAATGTAAAGAGTGCCTATCAAGTGTACTCTGGTAAGTGTAAGCCTCAGGAACGGGAGTGCCTGTAGGCTCCTTGAGCAACCAGCCTATGAGTCCTGTTGCTGGGAAGGTGTAACTGGTAAAAAGCCCATGCTAAGAAAACGTTGGAGAAAATGATAGAGAATCTAAGAATCAATACTGTAGTCAAGCCAATCCAAGTAGACCTAACAGTTAAGAATTAAACTTGTAATCCTCAGAACATAACTGTTTTGCAGAGTCAGCAGGAGGAAGCTTAATCAGACTTGACATTTTCCCATACGCTATCAGACCTTTGGCTTGCCATGCAGTCTGCATATGGCACAGGGAAAGCAGAGCCCACCTTAGCTCTCAGAGTTTTTCATTGCTACCTATCTGACTGTGGCAACAATAAGGTTCTGCTGTGTCAATGTATATCTCCTACCTTTCCTCTTTTTGGGGTAAATTCAGGTAGAAATAGAGGGGCAAAGGTATACCAGGCACAAAGAAAGGAATGTCTTTGCAGTGGTAGTGGTCCATCTTGCACGTCTGTGCAAGGATATAAAATCATGTCACTAGATTACTAAGAGAAGATTTTTACTGCCTTGTTTTGTAGATAAAGTACTCTAAAGTTCAGCTACTCAAAGCAAATTTATGACATGCTCTTGGCTATGTCTCAATGATTATTTTCCCTGCCCATCTTTGACTTAAGTCATACAATACAGCAAAGACAAATCATGTCACTCTAGAAACTTTCAGGCAGACATTACAGTTGAATAGATGGGGAGATCTGGATGTTGATGCGGTATTGGAAGGTGCATCAAGGAGACAAAAGAGAGATTTGTGCCTGAATGGACTTGAATGAAAATCAAGAATTTTTTTGAGGGTGAGGCTGGATTAGTAATTGATATTCTCACCCTTCTAATGCCTATGGCAGGGGCTTTGGGCAGTTGTGGTTATACTATGGTGAACAGATCCTATGCTAACTACATTGGTTGCTCAATTGAAATTTCTTAGCACTGCTTTGAAGTTCAAGAATTGGGTAATTATGTGACTTTTCTTGTCATAACAGATGACTTTATTTTCCCTTTTACTTCATTGTGGCATGTATTATCACCTCTGGCCAAAGTGTTTTGATGTCTGTCTGACAGGCAGTAAGTTCTATTCCTAGGGAATATTCTTGTGTGTTTTCATGATTTACAATAATTGAAAGTTAAGATTTCCTTTGAAATGAAAATATGTTTTGTCTTCTGCAGTTGGTGTTGTATGAGTGTTGCTTTCTACCCTTGTCAAGCATTAGGGAGAAGGTGGCGATATGTATTATTCCTGGTTTTGTACAATAGCTCACATCATCTATTTAAGGACAAAGGAGAAAAAAATTATTTCTTATTGCTGTCAAGGGCTACTGCTTATCTGCTGAGCACATTGTAGAGTATGCAGAAATTATAATCACCTTGTAAGTAACTGAGGCAAGGCATTCTGAGTAACTTTGCACAAATCATGTTGGTTTTCATTGCTACGGCAATTCTGATGCATGGTTTTAAAAATAAGTGATTAAAAACTAAAAGAAAATAAAGGCAGAAAGGGAGCATGGCCTTATTAAGGCTGTTTATAATATCTCTGATTACCCTTACTACCTGTGGGAATACAGATGAATTAAAAATGCCATCATTAGGATTAATTCATTCTCTTGTGTCCACTTTGTGCCTTCTAATCTTTTCTCAAATGATTTTTGGCCAGGATTCTGCCATTATCAATACACGTTGACTTTGAATTGGCCATTGGTTCAATTTTACATTTTAGCTGTGTCAAAGACAAATTAATAATGAATATGCCAAAGCTAAGAAGTAGCTCTAGTCCTCCCATCTTTCAAATATCTCTTCCTCCTCGCTCATCTGTCTGTATGCTTAATGCTTCAAGCTGACAATGACAGGGATTGAAATAACTCAAGCTCTGCTATTATTATACTGTTCCAACGCTGACTTAAATGGTGCTACTGTGCTTCTTGCTGAGTTAGGCTCTCTTGAAAGAGTTAGGGTAGTGTTCTTTTTAATGCCAAATCAATACCAATAACCTGTTGAGCTCTTGAGCTCATGCAGGCTATGACAAAATCTGTTTTATTCTTGGTGACTTGTTCTTTACAATCTGTTCTTTACAATTCTTTACAATCATAATGAAGCTCTGGCCTGAACTTGTAGAGTTTTTCCAAGATAGAAACTACTCATATGTTTTACAGTGGTTAGATTTTCCCAGGTAGCTCTGGATACTGGAGTGCCTACAGAAATTGATTGCATTTTGAGTTTAGCAGAAAAGAAGTGGTGGTTGTTCCTTTCAAGTCACTTTAACACAAAGCACTTTATACAGCAAAGTTGTATTTCCATTGTTGAGAAAACTGATGTCTAGCTATGTGTAGTGTCAGTTAAATATGCTGGGAGAAAGGCAAAAAAATCACTGAAGAAAAAAATGTAATGGTATTCAAAAACTCAAAATAAGTGGGAGCCTGTTATTCACTATAAAAGTACTTGGATAATAAAGCTTAACAGCAGTATGTGTGATTATATAAAAATAAATCATAATAAAGCCTATTTGAATGATCTTACAAATATTTCCACAGTTACGTTCTGCAGTTTGTGGAATGTCTGCAGGCAAATCTTTGTGAGGGTGAATAGGAGCCATAGGATGGTGTCATGGTTTAAGGCCAGAGGGCAACTGAGCATCACGATGCCCATGAAAGGGGGCTAAACAAATTGAGGACTGGGAGGGCTTCTTCTCATCACTTAATGGTCATGGGCAAAAGACAGACTCATCACAGGGAGAAAAAACAAAACAATTTTCACTTTTTACCAATAACATCAGAGTAGAACAGTGAGAGATACAACCAGATCTTAAAGTAAAGCACCTGGGTTTTTTTTACGAGTGTGGAAATCTATTCACCATGCAGTTACTGCAGATTTATGCTACTGTAGCACTGCTGTTTTCAAAGCACGGGGGAAACTTAATATGCTGTTTTGTACTAAGGGTAGTCCCGGTTCTTTTAGCATCTCAGCAAGAAAGGCATGGTCATTGGTGGATGGTTAACTGGTTCACTGTGAGAAACAAACAACAAAACAGTAGAAAAGGTGATTGCAATTGTGCGCCCCTTCTGGTACTAGAAACTCCTGTCTGATGAGATGAGATGATGGATGAGACCCTTCACATTGATCATGGCACAGATCCTGTCTGTGGTGAGGTTCCCCAGCCTCACTGTTCTTCGCATCCTTAGACAACTCTTCCAAATGAGCAAAACTATCAATCTTTTACCTTTACAATACTGAACTTTCTGGTATACCAAGGTTCAGTGAGTGTGTCATGGTCTTACACATCCCCACAGGACCAAGATTTTACAAGCAGCACACACAGGTAATATTGGTAAAG
Organism: Mesitornis unicolor; assembly: GCF_000695765.1. Classification (NCBI taxonomy): domain Eukaryota; kingdom Metazoa; phylum Chordata; class Aves; order Mesitornithiformes; family Mesitornithidae; genus Mesitornis; species Mesitornis unicolor. The sequence goes on from NW_010207902.1 coordinate 25,263, forward strand.
GCAGTGCATACTAATGTCATGGTATGTGCTTGGCTCATATGTGTATAAAAATACAGTGCTGTTGGATTAATATATCAAAATATGGGAGCATTAAGGAATATAAAATAATTCATTTTCTATGACTCTTTTATTATTTAATTCCTTCTGGATCATAAATAACAGCACAGAGATCTGGTCAGAGTTTGGGGCTAGAATGGATTTAACCTATTTGTCTTCCGAGTGTGGCTAATATAATCTAATATGCTATTAAAGTGAAAAAGGTATTCCATAGGAACAAGGCTTTCTATTTAGAATGTGAAGATAGGCGCATGTACAAGGTAACTCTCTGCTGTTAGAGACAATCACAGATATTGCCAAATTAAAATCTTGGCATTTAAAATTTGTGCTGTTAACAATTTTCCTCCATTAAATACATCCTACCTCATAGTCTTCAGTCAGTGGACTCTCAAGTTCAAGAGTTTCGAAACAAGACAGATTTTGGAGAGGAAGTACCGCATGTGGACAGCCTGCAAGGATGGCTGTATGGTGGATGAATGTGAAGACTGGAGGAGTTCAGCACCAAGAATAGCCTGTATAAAAATCAAGCTGATGTGGTCACTGACTGCAGAGTCATTGTTTTACACCAGGAGCTGATGGTTCATTATGATCCCAATAAAAAAGGCACTTGGATGCTGTAAAATATCTTTTAGAATGTTATATACAGAAGAAGAGTAGTATATAAAATCTTACATCCCTCTAGATACTGGGACCTCAAATTGTGTGAGATCAGAAGGCAGCACACCAGGCAGATATGTGCAAAATTTGCCCATCAATTTGTTTCTTTGAGATCTCACAGGATTTTCTTAAAAGAAGACAATTCTGTTAATTATTTCTACTTTCAAACAAAAAGGATGTTCACACAAGAACTTGTTGTAGCACTTACAGATAAGGCAAGGGCACACAGGTAATGTTATCGCTGGTACTGAGTGGGAGCTGCCTCGCAGCCTCCTCTGTTACGAGGAGCTCTTATAAATATATAAGAGCTTTTATTGAAATTAGGATTAGGTATCTGCTGTCATATTGGACAGTGACTTGTGTGCCCTTTTCAAGTTTATTTCAGGTAGAATGTACACTATTGGGCATTGTTTGTGTTCTCTAAATTTTAGAACATTTAAATATTACTGTTCTTAGAATATTTATATACCTTTCCCTTTTTAAAAAGTCAGATATAGCCAAGGAAAAATATATTATCTGTTTGCAGAACTGCTGGTAGTTACTTTAGGAACAGAACAGAGTGTGGATCTCTTTCCTTATATATTAGTGTATTTTATGGAAAAATACTATAATTGGGCTGATAAATTTAGAGCTGTCAATGTAATTCATATCTTGACCATTATAGCTAGCCTTGAGGAAACAGTGCTTCCATTACTCTTACCATGCTGTATGCTCATTGTATTGCTGTGTACAGTACTGTAAAGGCATGACACCCAGACAATGCCCATCTCAACAGATCCTCATAACACCTGTACTTGGTGGAGCTGCTGCGGAAGGCGAGAGCAGTCTCACCTCTGCTGACAGTGGCTGAAGTAGGATGAGACTCCACGTTTGGCTGATGTGTCTGTAGGAGTTTCATTCCCATAACATCCAACAACAACAACAACGAGTTTTATCCATGTGTCCCCAGGAGAGTCTTGTGACCTGCCTAAATTTCATTACTCTTCATAACTGGGGTTAATCAAGTCAGTTTATGTGTTAAGTAGAGGAGAACTGTCTAATCTAAATACCACAGCCAAATAATGGTGCACTAGGAAGGGGAACCAAAATTAATATTCTTTTCCTAGGTTTTGGCAGCAGCTGTTGTTGTTTAAGACAGGAATAGGACTGGCAGACTGTGACTCGTTTAATATTTTTAAGTTAAAAATATATTTTTGTAATATTATATATTGATATTTTAAGCTAGCTGAGTGTTTTTTTTATGCGCCTTTTTAGAGTTTTGGAATCTATGAACATTGCATTACCTTTGCAAGTCCTCATGAAGGTACATGTGACTGAAATACTTGTGAAATATTTAGTGGAGACACCATGGACTTGCACGTCTACATTCTATTGTATATGCTCTCAAGATGATTTTAAAATAAGCTTCTCTGTTTCTGCATTGAAGTTCTGAGCATGGTGTCCTACGTGTTTAATCGAGTAACTCTGACAGAATATTTCTTTATTAGTATGGGTCACCTCAGAACTTCGGTGTGAGAATAAAGAAATAGTTTGCCTCATGAAGCCTGGAAAAACTAATAACATCTGCAGTAAACTTAGGAAAAACAAACCAATCCAAAACTTATTTAAGTTCTCAAGTTACTTTGTATTGTAGACATCTCAAAAATAAAGCTTGTATTTATTTCTCTGAAACTTTGTACTGAGGACGATGCCCATTACCTATTAACTGTCAAAATCATACATATGATTGGCAACTTCAAAACAATCTCTGAAATTAATTTCTCTGACATTTTGCACCCTAGTTATTAATCTAAAATTATAGTTTTATTCTGACTTTGATCCTCTAAAATGCTTTTGTACATGGGAGCAAAATGTACTGTATCAGCCAGTTAAAGAAGAAGATGTTTCCCTTGAACTACATATATACGTATAAATAAAAATCTGTTTTCTCTGTCTATAACTGTATGAACACATGTGCCTGAGAACTCAAGTTAGATAAGGCTGTTTCCATTATTACTGTCATAACTCCATTCAATTCAGCACATTTTTCAGAAGAGAATAAGAAGGCACTGTAGGGCTCTAATGGGTACTTAAACAGCTTTGTACTTGTGGAAATAGTCGTTCATGATGAGATGGTTTCACACATAAAATTACTTTGCTGTAGTCTGAGACACCTACACG
>NW_010207902.1:28167-58632 GCF_000695765.1 Mesitornis unicolor
TGTCCCATGGAAGCTGACATAGTTGTCGGGTTTTGATTGGGGTAACAATGAAACTACATCTCCCCTACAAAGTGCAGGGCATGCGTAGGGAAATTTGCACATCTGTGCACTGTGTTTTCCTCAAGCTCAGTGTTATTGGTCTCAATTGGTCCTAATGTTAAAAAGGGGATTAATTCTTGTCACTAGAAATGGAACGACTTTACTAAGTTTCGTTTCACAGAGGTATAGCTCAATATAGGCATAAAATTGCACAAGTATTTGGCCTGTAGGAATTTTGTTTTACAATTACTTATAATAAAAATTGATTGAAGATGTCTTCCTACAAAAATGCTACCAAATTGTCTGAACACCATGAATGTAGCAGAAATATGAGGAATTGAGATGTTGGGATCTAGTTCTGTGTCTTCTATAGACTCAGTATGGGCAGTCACCTCACTTTCACTGTCATCTGTAAAATGGGAAAGATTATACATCTGTAAAGGATTTTAGATATATGTGCTTTGAAGGTACAAGTCGTTTTTACTGGCCTCCTTTGAAGTGGTAACCAGTATTATTTTATTGAAATAAATGGTACCAGCTACTCCTGTGCATTGTGCTTTTCCTGTACTTTCTGCTGGTGTTACCGAATGTTGTATTCTGGCAGTTTTTTGGAAGCTATGATTTCAAATCAATCAGGCTTCTTTTACTCATTAAATACTGAGAAGTTATTTAGGACTGTTGTAGAAAAAATCCTGGATAGATTGGGAGTTGCATTTCATGTATGAGGTCTCAAAATCCAAATAGTAAAGCTATTGTGCAGAACAAACCTGTTCCATGAAAACTAAGCATTTGAAAATATGTCTCTTCCTTAAGAGCTGAACCCCTTTAACTTCATCTTTTAGCCAGCAAGAACTTGAAAGCTTGCACTGTCCAATGGAAAACAGATTTCAGCACTAATAAGATAATAAGAACAAACTGGGCAATGATCTCATATAAAACAGGCTAGATAGCACCCTGGGAATATGATCTCTAACAGATTGTTAAAGGTGAGGCTGTTTACCCATTTCCCAAAAAATGCTATTTCGGAAGTGACAGCTGGAGCTTCTGCAGGGGATACTGCTGGCTTCACATTCAACTGCTGGCTTTGTGGTACTTAAGAGGATTAGGTAGAACAAGAATAATCCCTAAACAGGCAAGAATATGCCTTTTTAAATTAAATGTAAGGGTGTGCGCTATTAGAGTTTGGACAGCACAAATTCCTTTCAAATGCAGTTACAAGAATATTTTATTTAAAATGATCTTTGGAATATTGTTCCCTGTATTGTTACTGAGATATTTGCCTGTGTTTTTTCTCTCATTTATCAAAATCTCACAAAGCTGTAACCACAGGTATGCTCTATGCATTGCACTCAGTTTGAAAAGTGAGCTTGGTGTGGATTTTCCAATTTTTCATCTCTACTCCAAAAGCCTAGCTAAACTAAAAGGAAATTGAAGAAAAAAATCAGGTAATTTGAAGCATTTTTTTCCTGACAGTTTGGATTTCATTGACGTTATATGTTAGGTGAGGAGAAACTAAGATGGAGAATTAAAAAAAAAAAAAACAACCCTAAGGGGTGACCTGGTTCATTTCTAAAGCTACTCAATTTAAAATGATTAAACAACTATCAAAGTGCTATTGGCTGCAACACTAAATCTCACAGGTTATACTCATAGGCTATTTCTTCTCTTCTCGCCTTGTTTAACAGCATGAAGGCTTTATTGGTCTTTTAAAAACATGTATGTGAGCTGCTGTGATGGGAAGGTGGTGTTCCTGCTGCTGAAGTATGCCGCATGGTTATGTATCAGTCCTTCTCTCTAGCGTCTGTAGATGCCTGTCGGGACAAATTTGCCTCCAGAGGGATGTCGAATCATTTGATAAATGGTAAAAAATAGTTTGTCCACCTCATGGTCTCCATGGCTGGTCTGCTTTAGAGAGAAAGGCTGCATTTTTCATGGAAATAGGACACCCATTGCATATTTAAGGTGATGAAAGGGAGAGAAATTATGAAAGATGAGAAATGGACAGACTGGGGCGAAGCCCAGACATCAGAAGTATCTCACTAAACAATTTAGCAAAGGCATATCTTGGCCTAATCCACAAAGCAGGAGTAGTTCCCAATTAGCAGTGGTCTGCATGGTGTGGATCCCTGAATCGTGTGATCGCAGCAATATTTCTGCACAGCTTTCCATTTAGGCTGGGGTTCTCACCAAACTTGCCTTGACTGCATCAATACTGAACAGGAGATTGAGAGTATTGTGTCCTAACGATCAGTGCACTGTTGGTTTGAGCTCACATTTTTCTGAGCCTAGATTCCAACTGAGTCCCTATGAAGAGCTGTCCTCACAGGCTGGTTCTGAGTCTTCAGAGATGTCTGGCCAATGGGAAATTCAAGCCTCAAAGGTTTAAGAGGAATGCATCCTGAATTATCTCGGTTTCCTCTGCTTGAGTCTGCACTTCAAACCCAAATGAAGAATAGAAAAGGTGATCCCTTCCCTTTCGTGCTTGTTGTTACTATTTTTAAATAGGAGCTCCTATTAGGAAAAGTATTACGCCAGACAGTGAAATTAAATGGGCAAGTTGACCAACAGGAGGAACCAGCTGTTTCCAACAAAAAGGACAGCTGAGGCGATAAAGGTGTTGCTCTGTATTACACTGTGTCGATGAACTGAGAAAACAGTGTACAGAAACAGATTCAGTTTTGTACAATAAACACACGAATTTCCGTCCTGTCAGTTCCTTTTAGCGCAGTAAGGAGCTCTTTGAAAGCTTAGTGTGTAAACTGAGAATTCGTGTCTTTATCATGGGGTGAGGAATCTGGAAAAGGTTTTATTTGAAGCTTTCCTATTTTTCTTTCTTTGATGCCCACTGATGATATGAAAAGATAGCTACTGTTATTTTATTACTGCGCTAACATTTGCATTTCCGTTATTGTAATGCCTCCTGTCAGTATTTATAGGTTTGAATTTGTGAGGTTTTTTTGGAAATAAAGTAGTCTGTCCTTGCTGAAATTTGGCAAAGAATTTCTTCAGCCTTGAATGGTTGGAAACTCGTGTGTATTGAAAAACAACAACAAAAAGCCAAAATGGCTCAAGTACAGATTTTATTTCATTAAAAAAAATAAATAAATATAGCAAGCCATATGGAGACATTTCTGATTCCATTTCCCTGTAGCTCAGCTGAGCAAGGCAAAGTTGTTAATAAAGACCCATTTCTAGTGGCTTTAGGAAGTCTTCCTGAAGCTGAAATTATTCCGCAAAGTTTGACCATTTTTTGATGGCAGTTCATTACGATGATGATCTTTAGAGGAAGAAAAAAATTATTGCTTTAATTTGAAGTCATATCAGTGAATTCTGTAAAGCATTCCCTCAGTCCCACTTACTGGTGTAAACAGAAATGTAGTTAGATGGCTAGATGTCAGTAGAATAATATTTGTGGTCAAATTTAAAGCAGTAATAAGGCAGCCTTCAGCTTTTTTAGTACTTGCATGCTATTATTTATCATTTATTATGTTAAGCGAACAGTAGTTTCATAAGTTAAAAGTCTGGGTCCTGGAGCTCATCTTGTTTGCTTCATCAACAGAAAGCTAAATTTTTTTTAGCCTTTTCTTTTATGAAAAAACTGTCTTCTCTAGAAATCATGTATGTGGTTTTTTAAGTCCGACATGGTATGCCTTAATTTTCAAAATAATTATTTGATAGGCACAGATCTTCCACTGCCATGCATACAGATTCATATTGTATGACATGGGGATAAATCTAAACCTCAGAGTTTCCATTGCTAGCTAATTCGATGCATTTCATGAACTCTGATCTCATTCTTTTTTAGTTATTGCTGTCTTTTAAAGTAGTGCTAAATCTTGGCTACCAGCAAATAAACCCAATCGATATTCTGTTGGACTTCCTGCCAGCGAGATTTAAGTACAGTTTTCTGTTGCATCTAATCTATGTCTATTAAGTCCAACTCTGCACAAGCTTTTTCTGCCCTGCATCCAGACTGCTTAACTGCGCTGCACGTAGTTCCCTGGATGTGAATAAGTCCTGGAACACTGTAATGGAGAAAACTGATGTCTGTGCCATCCTTTTTCAAGGGCACACCCAATAGATCTACTTACAGTGTAGGTGAAATGACTATGCTCACTGTGTGCTGTAGAAGACTAACAGCAATATCATTTATACCAGGTAAACAAGGCTGACAGTTCTTCCTCGTGGAGTCTAAATTCTCATGCAGCAAGAGCTGATGTATGGAGAATGCTGAAGTTTGGCCATACAACACTGCAGACACACCCCACTTAAGCAACAACATCTTGAAAGCACGGATATGTGGGCATGGGTTGGGTAGCAATTAGTGCTTTAGCTTGCTTTGTGGCCCACAACCTCACAATCAGGACAGACATAACCAAGGAATTAGTGTCATTGAAAGGAACATTTTTGTCAATTGACCTTGTCCCTGAGGCTGAGGAAAAGATGATACCAAAAACAGGTCAGTCTGGATCTTCCTCTGCGTTTCCTGGATAAACTCTTGTTGTGTCTGCGCCTTGAAAGATGTGTGAGAACTGCATGCTGACCCATCAGATGGGAACCGTGGGGAAAGTCTGAGAGAAGAACAGCAAGGCTTCTCCAATCTTTTAACCCTCCCCAGTGTTTTTATTACTTTAACAAGGGGATGCTTAGGCTTTCTGTCTCCAGGAAGAGAGAAATTGAGAGCGTATTGATTTTATTATAGCACTAACTAGAGTACAGTTTGGTCAAGGCACTTCTAGCAAAGTAGCAGTTTTGGCTAGGCCAGCTAATTTGCTTAAGGCAACACATTGTCAAAGGGAGCCCTTCTACACTTCATTACAAAAAGCTTATTTGGCTTTGAAAAGAGAGAAATTATCAGAAGAAAAGATATAAATCATAATCTGAGAGAAGCGTGGAAGGCTAATTAAGAAAGCTTATTGCTTGATTGAAGCAGAATTTCTGAAAGATTTGGCTGCGATGCTATCCTAGATTATATTTGTAAATACATGGAGAAAACTGACTTTGATTGCCCATAAATTTGAAGTGTGTTTTGGCAGCTTTATGAGCTCTAGGCATTTATAATGCAGGGGATAGCACGAGGACCGAAGAATTATGTGGATAGTTCAAAATGAGCATTGGACAAGTCAATGAATAACTTAGTATGTGAAAAATACACAGATTCATTTTATTCTTACAGCATATAGGATAATAAAAAGCCTAAGGCATCTAAATACAGTTGGATGTCCATTAGAACTGAACTCCATACCCCGCATGTTTTTAGTGGCCAGTGTTGACACCGTAACATAGGTGTCAACACTTCTGAAAATGAGCTCTTATATTTAGAGATCGATACCTGGCTTAACCATGTCTTCTGAGTCACTTGGATTTTGACTATGTTGGCCTAAAATTTGTTGAATTTGCACTTTCATTAAAACAGAGTAAAATATTTTGTATCAATTACTATCTAATGGCCAAGACAAAGATAATGCTCATTTTCACGTGTTCTCCTTCCACTTTTATTTTTAATATTGACAAGAAGTTTCCGCAGATAGCTAATCTGAAACAAAAGAGTGTTATCTTAAGAGACTACTTTAGACATGTAGTGGTTTAGATAAGTGGAATCGCATTGTAGAGTAATGCAAGACAGGATGTTATATACTAAGGCAATTATAGCTTTGAAGTAGACAAAGAAAATAACCCTTAAAAAATTCAGCCTGGCAGAGGAAATTTAAAATAGGAACATATGTGTTATTGCAGCATTTAACTGAAAGACAACCTTATCCTGGTGCCCTAAAAATTAGAGACACCTCAACTTTCACAGGAATGTTTCCTAATGGGAAGAGTTGGCAATGCACCTGTGAGTGTGCATGCATGTATCTGTAAATAGAAATTAGGTTCTCCAAGTTTTGTTATATAGTATATGCAATTCTGATGGTGCTGCTCACAAAATCTGTAGATTCTGTTCTTGGGGACCATCCTGCTTAATGGTGACAAGAACTCGAGCTCCGTATTGTCTCTTACTGACTGAGGTGGGTTTCCAGAACATCTTCATGATGTCTACCTGGTAATTGCAGTGTAGTAATGAAAGGCCTCACAACCAGATAAAAATCATAAACCATGGTTTATCACTGTGGGTGATCCAGTACCAGGCAGTATCTTGGTGAGAAATTTAAGGCACCCAAGCTAGAAAATTGCACCACTAGTTGAAAATGAGGAATTAGAGTCTAAAAAATAATCTTATTTGCCTTATACAAGCTGCTTAGGTGTTATCCAACATAAAGTCAGACCTTAGCAGGCTGGTAGAAGGCCTGAACTTGTAGGTCCTCATTTTCATTTAAGACACACAGGTCTTGCAAGTTAGATATATCCTGACCCATATTTTTCATTAGCTTTAAGAATTAACTGCTGTCAAAATGATTCTTCAACTACTATGAGCTGCTATTCTGGTGCTATTTCTACTGCTTGTAAGGATTATGTGCATTTTAAGAAAAATTAATCTTCAGTATAACTGTCCTGACATCAGTCAGAGATGCATCGGGCCAGCGACTTAAAAAATAAAGTGTGAAATAGTCAAGAAGGACAATTACAGTGCCTTAAATCTGTGTTTGCAAGTATTTGTGTGTATGTGTGTGTGTGTGTGTGTATGTGTGTGAATCATTATATACCTGTAGAGCTTGGTGCAGGGCTTTTATGTCCTGGGGTCATGTTTGGTTTATTGGTTTACTCATCAAGGAAAAAGCTGCAGCTCTGCATAAACTACAGAGGAAGAACCTTCACAGGAACAAAGGATGACTTTAAATGTGGGACCTGTGAATGAGCCAGGAATCCCATATTACAGCCTCACAAACCATAGCCTAAGAATGACTTGTGTAAGGCACTTAGATATCCCAAAGAACCTGTATGAAGATATGGCTAACACATTAGATCCAGCATCCTCCTGGAGAAGCTGCTGGGCATGGCTTGGACGGGCACACGCTTTGCTGGGTCAAAAACTGGCTGGATGGGAGCACAGAGAGTTGTGGTGAATGGAGCTAAATCCAGTTGGCGACCAGTCACAAGTGGTGTTCCCCAGGGCTCTGTTTTGGGGCCAGTCCTGTTTAACATCTTTATGAGATGAGGGGATTTAACATCTGGATGAGGGGATTGAGTGCTCTCTCAGCAAGTTTGCAGATGTCACTGAGTTGGGAGGGAGTGTTGATCTGCCTGAGGGTAGGATGGCTCTGCAGAGGGACCTGGACAGGCTGAATCCATGGGCTGAGGCCAATTGGATGAGCTTCAACAAGGCCAAGTGCCGGGTCCTGCACTTTGGGCACAACCCCATGGACGCTACAGGGGATGAGTGGCTGGAAAGGACTTGAGGTGTTGGTGGACAGCAATGACCATAAGCCAGCGATGTGCCCTTGTGGCCAAGAAGGCCAACAGCATCCTGGGGTGGATGAGAAGAGGTGGTTGTAGGTCGAGAGAGGTTCTCCTCCCACTCTGCTCTGCCCTGCTCTGCTCAGACCACATCTGCAATATTGTGTTCAGTTCTGGGCCCTCAGGTCAAGAAGGACAGGAACTGCTTGAAAGAGTCCAGCAGGGCCACAAAGATGCTGGAGGGAGTGGAGCATCTCCTGCTGAGGAGCGGCTGAGGGAGCTGGGGCTCTTGAGCTTGGAGCAGAGGAGACTGAGGGGTGCCCTCATTCCTGGGGATCCATTGGGAAAGGGCAGTGTCAGGAGGAAGGAGCCAGGCTCTGCTCTGGGATGGCCAATGCCAGGACAAGGGGCAATGGTCCCAAGCTGGAGCACAGGAGGTTCAAGCTGAAGATGAGGACAAACTTTGTGAGGGTGAGGGTCCAGAGCATGGCCCAGGTTGCCCAGAGAGGTTGTGGAGTCTCCTTGTGTGGAGACTCCCAAAGCCCTGGCCGTGTTCCTGTGTGACTGCTCTGGTGATCCTGCTCTGGCAGGGGTTGCACTGGGGGAGCTTTCCAGGTCCCTTCCAACTCCTGACATTCTGAGATTCTGTGATATGCACCCAGTGGGCCATTACAAAGAGTAAAATAACAAAGATACAGGAATTCTTCACTGGTACATTTTTGCAGCTTCTTGTATCATATGGTGTTGTTTAATAATTAGTTATTTCTGCCAGTAATTTGTCTAAATCTTTCTTGAATTGTGTAAACTGTTGACATCAACAATGTCATGCAGTGAGGAGTTCCATAATTTAACAATGCTGGGTAACAAACCACCTTCTCTTTTTTTGGTAGATATGTAGCTGCAAATCTGTATTTCATGGTCAATAAGGCTCTGAAATCTGAGAGTTGGTCAGTATTAAAGGAAAGATGGTAAATATTAAAGGAAGAATTGGAAATACTTTTTCTTCTATGTACCAAGCTATGGGTAGTCTTTATGGTTGCCAGAATAAATGAGGTGGCTGATCAGTGTGAAACTTTTCACTTTCAAACAAATCATCAGTAAGATTTTGAAAGGACTTAGGAATCCTTTGAGCAGTAACATGTACAGTTACTCAAGATTAAGTGTAAAAGTCAAGCCCAAATGATCTCGGGCTGAAGTCAGGAGTGGGATTTTTAACCTAACAAAAGACAATTTGCAAGCTGTTTCAAGGAGGAAGGATCTATCTCCTACTGAAATATCTGGTGCTTCTGGCTGCTAAGAGCAAACATTTAGATGTGCCAGAGTTACGGCCCAATCCAGGGCGGATACTTCAAGCTGCCAGACTGGCTCTGAGTACTTGAAGCAGCCTGGCTGGTTGCCACAGTTTGAGGCTATCTGTTCTCCTGTGTCATCTGGCTCTCCTGTATCTGGCATTGTGTTGCTTTGTTTCCATTGCAAAGCGGTGAAACAGAACTACATTTTTAGCAACTGATGATGTGGGAAAATCCCCAGCTAACCAAGTGCAAGAGCTTTTTGGAGAAGCACATAAACAGGTCACCTGCAATATGGGGTCTTACAAGAAATGCACCGCTTCCCACTATGGAATGGCTCTTACAGAAGGCAGCTTTGTGCTGTTTTGCATTCTAGTTTGACAGGATGAAGTTAATGGCAAAAGCTGGTAATTACTTTGATGTGGCTATTACTGGGAGAAAGCAAGAGATAAGTCATAATTTGTTTCCAATAAAACAGCATCAGTTTTAACTGCCTGTCTAGCAAAAAAATGCTAGCACTGATGTTTCTAGATTTTTATTAGTTAAAATATTAAAGCCATTTTTCATTGTTGTATCTGCAACACTTTTCAAAAAGTAGATTGCAGAGCGTAGTTGTCATCGCTTTGCAAAGAGACAACTGAGACACAGACTTTGGTGACTGTGCTGGCCAAGGTGTCCCAGCAGTGTCTCCGTAATTCTGGTTTCAAGATGCACACCTTGCCATTTCCACCCCACACTTTGAGTTTCCCCTTGTTCACCATCAACAGAACAGACTGATAGCAAAGCCAACCATGGACCCCAAAGTCCTGACTAAAGCCATTTTTCGTCTCGGTGCAATGTCAGCGCAAAGCATAGAAGTGCAGCTGAACAGAATAACCTCCTTCTGCTCCATCGGAGTTCATGCTCATTTGCTGCCTCCTTGCATATTTTTATCTGTGTTGTTTTCTGTCAGCTCTCCATGCAAATTGTGTTCTCTCTGGGCTTCCTTGCACGTGTTCTTTTAATGATACATTTCTACTGAATTCCTCACAATAAATAAAGGTGACACATTATGGCAGTGTATAAAAGGCTCATGCTTCTTATTATGGATGCTAGCTAAAGTGCACATACATGGTCTTGGCCCCAAGAAGATATATACTTAAGAAATGTAATGTGTATGTAGATTACCTTTTATTTCTCCCTCATAACAATCTACAACCTTTTCCTAACAGGTAGTAATTCCTCCTGATAAATCACCTCATAACCTGCCAGAATCAAAGAACAAATAAATGCCTCCCAGGCTGCTCAATAAAGCCAAACGCATTAATTAACAACACAGCATGTTTTGACAAACATAGCTTCTTTTTAATCTGGTAATATCTAATGACTTAATCATTGTTATTAGAATCTCATCCAGATAGCTTTAAGAAATGAACATTTTCTTAAATTATTGTCTCTTTCTCTTAATCTCTTTTTCTTGTCTTTCATAGATGAACTGTAAAGAATTATTTCTCAGTTCTTTCAATTACCCGAAGTTTGAACCTGTAGCTGTTTTGGTGACTGGGATTCAGCTCAGATACAAGTTGGCGTGTGGGTTAATTGCTCCTACCCTTGGCTGCGTTTGTACTAAAACCAGTGCACAGGGCATAGAACTCAGCTGCTGCTACATGAATGTGCTGGAAGAGGAAAGCATTGACCTGAGTTGACAGACCACTTGTGTCCATTAGCCTTTGCTATAGCATAGCGATATAGCAGTGGGTCCTCAGCAGACATTGCTATGCAGGTGCTGTACTTTGCTATGTGGATGGGCTGGCACTAACCCAAGTGTTTTTGTCTGACATAATCCTGCCCAAGTTCATACAAAGTAGACACCTGAGCGAACAAGGGAATTGGGGAACACAGAGATACCGAATTTAAGTAGCAATTCTAAATAAGCAGATTTTTCCTTCCCATTTATGCATTGTCTGTTTTGATCAGGCGCTCAAGGCCAGAGAATGCCTTTGCCGTGTCTCTGCAGTATCTTGTGTGAGACCCCTCCTCTGTTAGAACCTGTAGAAACTACCAGGATATAAACAGCAATACTAAATTCTTCACGGGAAAGAAAAGCTCCTATTAGGAGAAAGGCAAGCAAATTGCATGACAAATAAAAAATTGGAAAAGGAATTCAAATGCAGTTGTCGATGCTAGTAGCATCCACTGGGGTACTTAGGAGCAGGATTATGTGCCTACAGTGCCTCTGTATGACAGACAGCTGTACTTACATGCACACCCACACACAGACTGCGTTGATTCAGGCAGAGTTGGAAAGCCTTATTACAGAGCAAGTATAAGCAGTTCCCTTCCTCTTTCTGTACAGTAGCTGAACTGAAGAAGTAGGTGATAATATGGCCTATTCTCTTTCTGACTGTTATTTGTTATGTTCGGATGGTGAGCTGCAGGAAAGTTCCTGCCCTTCAAAATTTGCAATTAAAATAGCTTAGATGTGGAGACAGTTGGATACCACAACAATCTGTAAGAGGATAATTTTCTCATCATTGAGCTGTTTAATTTATTTTCTTGCATACTAAGAAAATCACTCTTCATTATTTTTTCTCTTTGTTTCCATCAGTTAATCTCACTCTGCAAAGATCAATATTATTTACAGGGTTTTGGAGAAGAACAGTGGCTTTTTTTGGTGTTGCTCAGCTAAAGGGCTGGAGCAAAGAATAGAACTCCAGTCTCCTGTGTACCAGCCTAGTGCTCTGTTTACTGGGTCAAATTAATGGTTGGTGAATGCGGAATGGTACAGGAAATGAGATGACATATCAGAAATCATAGAATCAGAATGGTTTGGGTTGGAAGGGACCTCAAAGCTCACTCAGTCCAACCCCTGCCATGGGCAGGGACACCTCCACCAGCCCAGGTTGCCCAAAGCCCCGTCCAACCTGGCCTTGGACACCTCCAGGGAGGGGGCACCCACAGCTTCCCTGGGCAACCTGGGCCAGTGTCTCATCACCTTCACAGCAAAGAATTTCTTCCTGATATCCAGTCTAAATCTCCCCTCTTCCAGTTTAAAACCATTCCCCCTCATTCTGTTGCTACTTGCCCTTGTGAAAAGTCCCTCCCCAGCTTTCCTGTAGGACCCCTTCAGGAACTGGAGGACTGCAATAAGGTCTCCCCGCAGCCCTCTGTTCTCCAGGCTGAACAGCCCTGACTCTCAGTTGGTCCTCACAGGGGAGGTGCTCCGGCCCCTGATCATCTTCGTGGCCTCCTCTGGACCTGCTCCAACAGCTCCATGGCCACCTTATATTGAGGGCCCCAGAACTGGGTGCAGTATCCAGGTGGGGTCTCACCAGAGCAGAGCAGAGGGGCAGAATCACCTCCCTGGCCCTGCTGGCCACACTTCTTTTGAAGCAGCCCAGGATGCGGTTTGGCCTTCTGGGCTGCAAGCGCACGTTGTCAGCTCATGTTGAGTTTTTCATTGACCAACACCCCCAAGTCCTTCTCCTTGGTACTGCTCTAAGCCATTCTCCACCCAGCCTGGGTTTGTGCTTGGGATTGCCCCTACCCAGGTGCAGGACCTTGCACTTGGCCTGGTTGAATCCACATTTCTCCAGTTTCATGACCAGGATGTCATGTGGGACAGTGTCAAATGCTTCGCACAAGTCCAGGTAGATGATGTAATTTGCTCTTCCCTTATCCACCAAAGCTGTAACTCCATCATAAAAGGTCACCAAATTGGTGAGGCACGATTTGCCCTTGGTAAAGCCATGTTGGTTACCACCAGTCACCACATCTTTGCTCTCCCTGTGCCTTAGGAGAGCCTTCAGGAGGATCTGCTCCATGATCTTGCCAGGCACAGAGGTAAGACTGACTGACCAATAGTTTCCTATCTCCCTTTTTCCCCTTTTTGAAAATGGGGGTTATGTTTCCTCTTTTCCAGTCAGCAGGGACTTCGCCAGACTGCCATGACCTTTCAAATATGATGGATAGTGGCTTGGCAACTTCATCCACCAGTTCTCTCAGGATCCGCATATGGATGTGGTCGAGTCCTATGGACTTGTGCACCTCCAGGTTCTTTGGATGGTCTTGTATCTGATCTTTGCTTGCAGTGGGTGGATCTTCCTTCTCCCAGTCCCTACCTTTGCCTTCTGTGACTTGGGCAGTGTGGCTAGAGCCCTTGCCAGTAAAGACTGACGCAAAGAAGTCATTGAGCACCTCAGCCTTCTCTGTATCTCTTGTGACCAGTTCTCCATTTTCTTTCCAGATAGGGCCCACACCTTTCCTAACCTTCCTTTTATCACTGATTTATTGGTAGAAATTCTTCTTGTTCCCCTTTATGTCCCTGGTCAGATTTAATTCCACCTGCACTTTAGCTTTCCTAACCTGATCCCTGGCTGTTCGGATAACTTCTCTGTAATCCTCCCAGCTAACCTGTTCTCGCTTCCATTCCCTATAGGTTTTCTTTTTGCGCTCAAGTAAGTCCAGGAGCTCCTTGTTCATCCACACAGGCTTCTGGCAGTCTTGCCTGCCTTCCTCCTTCTTGGGAATTCCAGCATTGCTCCTGGACTTGGAGGAGATGGTCCTTGAATATCAACCACCTCACTTGGGCCCTTCTTCTCTCCAGAGCTTTATCCCATGACACCTTGCCTAGCAGATCCCTGAGGATGTTAAAGTCTGCCCTCCTGAAGGCCAGAGTGGTGAGCTTGCTGCACAACCTCTTTGATGTCCTAAGGATCTTGAACTCCAGCATTTTGTGGTCACTGCAGACAGGGCTGCCCTTGAGCTTCATGTTGCTCATGAGTCCTTCCTTGTTGGTGAGGACAAGGTCCAGCATAGCACCCTTTCTCATGGGCTCCTCTACCACTTGGAGGAGGAAGCTATCATCTATGCATATGAAGAACGTCTTCGATCACTGGTGCCCTGCTGTGTTGTCCTGTGAAATGCCCAATCAGGAAACAGTCTTATTCAGTGACAAAGGACAAGCTGGATACCTCTCTCTGCTCTGTAATGAATATGAAGGTGAGTGGGCCTCTCTTTTTATTATTGTCACAGGCTCCCATTCCTATTTGGCCTTCCTCATCCTTGTCATTATTCAGTGGCTGGCAAATGGACTTGCTGACTTCTGGACTGACCAACTAGGCTTTATGCTTCATTGATGTCCTATGGTTTTCATGACTTCAGAATTCTCCATTCACTCTAGTTAGTTGAACCTGAGTTCACAAATTCAGACCACCTTTTAAAGCATTTGGCAAGCTGTGTGATAGTGTCACAGCAAAAGGCTGTGAAGTGCACAATGTAATCCATGTTGAAAACACGAGGATGTTTTATAGATACCTTTAAAAATCTTGAATATCAAGGAAAAAATAAGTGAAGAAAAAATATGCCTACTCCTCTGCGGAGCATACCAAAAAGAAACTCAGGGTGGGCTTTCCCAGGTACTTAATGTAGACCTAATATAGATTTAATTGATTTAATTCAAAATGGAAATAGTCCAGGTATCAAAAATCTCTCGCTGACTAATACGTGTCTTGATATCTTGTCCATAGTGTTCCAAAGTGTGCACAGCGATGTACCTGTGATTCCACCTGCTTCTCCAGTGAGGTCAATGTTGTGTACAGGGTATGGACATACGATCAAGAGCAAATGAGTTCCCATGGCATAACGCCTTGCTGTGTGCCCACTGAGTCTGTATGGTGACATCCTCACTGCAGGTCACGCAGTCACCATGGGTGTGCTCTTGGCTCTCTCACTTATGAGGGTGGAGTAGGCTCACCCATGCAGCTTCACATCTGGGAAGGCTAACAGCAAGCATGCAGTCGTGTGTTGAAGCTGATGGACTTAAGTCATAGTAACTTGTTGACTTTGAATCATTTATTGAATTCTCTTGAACATACTTAGTGAGTACTGAGAGAGGACTGAGTTGTGTTCGGGTATCGTACTGCCGGGACTCTGTGTTTCAGTACTTGCTTGCCCTCATCATCAGTGCAGAATGAAAGCATGGTGTTGATGTGTGGGCAATCTGATGTTCAAGTTGCAGCTGGTGACCCCAGTATAATTTGAAGTCTATCAGACTTTGCATTGTATTTTTAATTGCCTCTAGGATGTTTGCAATCCAATCACTTTCTAGTGTTAGTTCACCAACAAGTAGCAGCCATTAAGGAAAATAACCGCTACCCCTGAGCTTTGAGGATTTTGCCTCTGGTGTCATTGTTCTAAATCAACACTGAGGTAACTGAGCACTGAAAGTGAAGGTACAAATCTCTTGAGGCTTTATGGAAATACAGTCACAAAAATAAAAGGTCATGATCAAAAGGCCAGAATAATTGCTGTCATATAAAATTTAAAATATTTAAGATTTATTTAATGAATATTTAACTATATTAAAGCCTTTGATATTGAAGTGGTTGTGCTTAGCAGAAACTATTCCGGGGCTGCTATCTGAATTTCAGGTTAGTCTGACTCCTGATGATTAATTTGCACTGCATTGCTCTCATTCCCTGGTGATCGTGACAGCTCTCATCAGTTTCACTGCCCTGTAAACTACTTGGTTCTGTTTGCTCAGCTCAGTTGCTGACTTATTTAGATCTTAATGATGCAAAATGGGCATAATGAAACAAAGCAGCTGATTGCATGTTGGGTTTCAAGCAGAGCCAGAGTTTTAGCTGTGCAAGGGGATGTTCCCAGCTGAGGCAGATACTGCTGTACAAAAATGATGTTGTACAATGACATACTGAAGATGTTAGATTGCTTGTGTTATTATATACCCTGAAATTAATTAGTGCAGACTGGGACTAGAAGTCCAGCTTAAAGATAAGAAGCAGGCAGTTTAGCTCAATTTTATGACTGCATGAGTAAAAACCAGGTTGCTGATTCTTATTAACAGCGCATTAAGTAGGGAGGACACTTCTTAAAAATCACTTTTGTTAATGTGATGGGGACTGGAAGAACCTCTGGATCAAATTGTATCTTGTACTGCTTGGGTGCTGGTTTTTGAAGAGAGAGGAATTGCAGAGGGAACCAGCTGGAAAGGAGCATGGACCATTGGAGACTGCGCTTGCAGGGCCTGTCTGTTGTACTGAGCTGTAGTAAGGGGGGAAGCTGACCTCCCTGCTTTGCTGCTCTGTTTCCGTGGCAACAGGTGTCGGTCTGCTGCAAAAGGAGTAAATGAGAGTTTAGAAACAATTGTTGTTTTAAATCACTTGGTCCTTGCCGTCTGACAACTGTTCCTGTGGCGATAGCAGCAGGTAACAGAGCAGGCAGGCTCCCAGTTGTCAGGTTCACATCGAGCTACTAAGTGGCAGCTGAAAAAGCTCGTTGTGTCAGGAGCACCCCCAGGCTGGTGGATCTGACAAACGGGAAGTGGGTTTAAACTGTGTGTTAGACCAAAATAAAAATAAAAATGCCTGCTTCTAGGTCAATATAGAGGGGAATGTTAAGGGAAAATAAAGGATATTTTAAGACTCCAAGGAATCCTCACCCTTCTTGGTGGAGAAAGCAGAGCTGGTCTTCATACACATGTTTACAACTTTGTATCACTGGATGTTCAGCTCTTGTAAAACTAACTGCAAGATTTCAAATCCACTCACCCTTGAGGCTTCAGATCAACCCTTAATGCCAGTTTTTCTGGATTCCTGTTATACCTGGTGAGTCTGTAGGGAGTGGAAGAAGAAGGAGAAAATTGAAAAAAAAAGATGATATAGATGTGTGTAGAAGGCAGAGCAAAGGGAATCTGTCATGTTATCTAGCTCAAATTTACATTAAGGGGAATAAATACTGGTAACACTTTCAAGTGTTTGGGAAAGGAATTCACAATATTTGCCTATATTTGTAGCTCCTGGTTTTGCAGAAATGGATTCCAAGTATATGTTTGCTTTCCCTGTGGACTGAAACCTCTGTTGCCGATTTTTGATTCTCATGTAACTATTGTTCCTGTTCTTGTTTGCCTTTCAGGACCTGGTCTGCATACGTAAAACTGAGAGGCGTCATGTTGGATTCAGTCGCTGGACGGTTGGAGAAGTCTTGAGCTCACCAGAAGCAGCAGTGGAGGTATTTTATAGGAAGCAGACACAAACACAAACCTCTGTGCAGGGGTGTTAAGGCTGTGTAATATCTTACTGGTATTATACTTTTAAAGTGTCATATTTAAATTGTGCATCAACAGTTGTTGATTTTTGGAAATTGTAATAATGTTTTGAAAAGTGGGGACATCTTGAAACACCAGGTTTCTTTTCACTGCTTCTGAATTTTGCGGTGTGATTCAGGAGCTCACGTCCCATGGCAAACCAGCACATGTTAGATTCCAAACTCATTAGGTGCAGTACCTACCTGCCAGATATTTCACTCTCGTTCCAATCTGTCTCTAAAATCCACATCTGTCAGAAAGCTTTAGAAGAGGTAAACTAATTAAAATGTTACAGTGAAATAATTTCGCTCACCAAACCTGTGATTTTACAGAGGCAGGAGTGTCTTACCAGTAAAATACTTAGCAGTTTAAGCTCAACTGTCTATCATCTCAACTTTGCAGAGTTCTTGAATCCAGAGTTCACAAGTCTTATGTGCCTTGTGAGATACCTAAGGCAAGGTATGATCAGGAGTGCTAATTAGTAAAAATTTTAGTAGGCATTTCAAATGTGATTTTCTCATTATTATTGTCAATTAATATCAGTCTTATGCTATATGTATCTCCTTATTTTTGTACTAATGATCAGTACTTCTATTTTTTCCTCAGTCTCTCAGACAGCTCTCAATCTGCTAATTCTACATGTGAATAATTTTTTTGCTCTGCTTTTTCTCTGCAGTTTCTTTGATCTTTGCTCTGTTTTGCAGTTTAGAAAGTTTCCATTCCCCTAGATAATGTGCAGTGCTATATTTTTTCTCAGGAGATATGCAGAATTCTTTTTAGAGGCCCAGAACAATTCTGCAGCGTGAATCTGACCACTCTGTAGAAATGCCAGACCTCAGGATTGCATATTATAGGATTCCCTCAATTTTGTATCTATAATATCTCATGTTCACAGTGTAACAACATAGTAAAGTTAAAATGCAGAAGTCAAATGAAATAGTTGCCCTTCTGAAAAGAGCTCCCACCAAGAGTCATCCTTAGCTCAGTGGAGCAGCTCATCAGGTTGTTTTAAATCCATTGCTTGAAACTGCTAGAAACAAACATAAAGGTGTTCGTGGAAATAAATTGGTTTGATTTTTCAAAGTTAAATCCTAGTAAATTAATAGTGGGCAGGCTGATCTGCATTTGGAGAAGCCTACAGCCATTTGGCCATCTGTCTTAGACTAGCAAACTTTGAATCTCAGTATATTTCCCCAACTTGATGATGGTAATGAGTGTGTTTACTGGGCACTAGAATTTCAGGGTAGAGCCTTGGTGAGTGTCTTCAGCACTGGGTTATTCTCAAGACCTGTTGCTGCTGCTTTCCTGGAAGCTCTGCAAGGGAGAGGAAGAATTTCCTCTGCAGAAAGAAAGCACCTGAAATCTGAACATTTTAGTGGAACTGTAAAGCTGTTCTCTCCTGGCTCTAATAATTGCACTTTAGAATGAAGGAAGTGGTCACAGAGGTTGTAGAAACTTGACAGAATAAATTTATTATTAAAAGACTAACTAAAAAGTTCCATCAAGTGCATTGAAAACTCTTGCCTGGTTGGGCATTGAGAGGAAGATGGGGATGGGGAGCCCATTATTTTTCATTTCCTTCTAGCTGCCCTGATGGAGTTTCTAACAGCAGAAGCTCGAGTATTCAAAACACAAGATTTTGGAAAATGCACACTAATCTGTTCATGAGTTTTGTTAAGATGGACTTTAGATCATGTAACTGAGTTTGTTGGTGTTCACACTGCCAACTTTGTCTTTATATGAGGGAACAAATACTGGCGATAAGTGACACCAGTCTGTATTTCAAGAGGTATAGGCTTGCCTCTCACCGTATTCTGAGTGAAGCATTTCAGTATTTTTTTAATCATCTTTTTTGTTTATTTAATACAAATGTAGGCCCAATCTTATGTATCTAATCCCAAGGACAGGTGATTTCACAAGTGAATGACCATCTGTGTTGAGATGCTAATAGAGTCCATGAATTACAATAGAGTCTATGGGTCTCTGTTGTTGGCTGCTGTGCTTTAAAGGTCCTTTGAGTTGTGTTTTGCTGTTGGTAAGTATTTGGTCAATGCATTGGTAGTATTGATTGTTTTGTAGCTCTTTGAAGAAGGATATTATGAATAGTGGCCACTTTTTCATCTCTCATTTCAGGCATCTGCTATTAGAAAAGGAATAGGTAGCTTTCTTTTCAGTGTGAGTGATACAGCTAAATATTTTTGTTTTCATTCTCCTTGTTTTGTTTTGTTTTTAAAATGACAGATAATATGTGTGCCATAATTTCTTTCAGCCAGTAAAGCTGTTGTTAATGGAGTGGGCAGAAGCATGGAAAAATGAAAGCAAATTGTAGATAAAAAGCACATTAGACTTAACTTTCTCTCCTAGCTATTCAAGCTTGATGTTAGCTACATCTTGCACGAGGGTTTTAGGTAGTTGAGATGTTGGTTTTAAAAAATGGATTTTATGAAGGATAGGATATTTGTGTAATTGCAGTACTATAAGGCAATAAATGTTTCACTTGACAGGCTCTTACGATAAACCCCCTTATTTTTCTTGTGAATGCTATGCTGTCTTCTTTCTACTGCTTTCTTTACTCTTTTTGCTTTAGTAATCTTAAACTTGGTGGAAGCTATCAGGAAGTTCTTTTGCTAAAAGTAAAAACAATTAAAAAGCTTTGAAGTAGGTTTCTAAATTATAACAGTAATGGCTCCTAGAACAGACACTGTGTAGATGATAAAAGGAACTGATTGATATTGCTGAATGCTTGAAGTGAGGGCTGATAGCCAAATTGCTGACAAAGAGTGATTTAAAAATGAAACCATCATATATTCAGAGAGGTGAAATGGATATTACGGGGTGGGGGGGGGGGCTGATGTATTAATTTTTACTTCCAAATTTTAACAAAATATTGGGAGCCAAGTATCACCCAATTGCTCCAGTCTGGATTTCCAACATGATGTACAAAAATGGCACTTATACAGCACTATATACTCTTAGAAAAAGGCACTGATCAAAGATCACTTCTGCAATTGTCTGCAAGCTGTGACAGGCCACATCCCCAGTCCAACCTCCACTAGGAAGGGGAAAGGGAAAAGTGGATTTATGCATTATGTTAGCACACTCAAAAAAGATATTGGGAAATAGAGACTTGGTTCCCGACGAAGATTGTGAACTGCACTTAATAGCACGGCTTACAAAAGGTGGAATGCTATCTCCATGTCAGGTTTAAAAAATCTGGAATTTTCTTTATGGAATCAAAGGGAACCAGTAAGGCCTTGGGGGAAATAAGGGTCAGGGGATGAAAAGCCGCACCTTGTAATCTTCCTGAGTAGTATCATCTAACTGGAGATATTTGTCTGTTCTTTGGAAGAACAGTTTTAATATCTCTTTTTCAAGTCATTAACAGATTTCCAGTGGAAACCTTGTTGATTATTCTACCACATTGGCTGGGAGGTCACTCAGGAGCCGGAGCTTCTATGAGCTGCTGTTGCAATTGTGTCTTGCCATGTAAATGGTCCCAGAGCCAGTTGCTCCCAATTTCTGGGCAGCTGGGTTCTGTTGCTGGTCCTTACCGCTTGGGGAACCAGTTAGGCCATGCCATAGGTAGGTGTGGGTGTTCCTGTTTCCAAGGAAGTCTTTGTGGGAGGCCTGTGCTAGATCACAGGTGCAGAAAAAAAGTGCAGAAAAGGAACATCTCTTAGTGTGGACCTGTGGACGATGATCTTTTGTTGCTGTTGTCCTTTACCACATAATTAACTACAGAATGCTAATGGCATTTGAGCTGGAGTTATTCAGCCCTAGAACTAATGAAAGTCTCTTCCATTGCTATGATTTTATGAGGTTTGCTTTAACGCAGAGAAGAAAAGAAGAAAAGTTCCAGGTACTACAGCTAGAGAAAATAAGAATTTTGTTTCTCATATCAGCTGAGGAGACCAGGCTGGAATTGAAGCTATAAGGCGAACAGCAACCTGGCTTCTATCAGAAGCAGTGTGACCAGCAGGAGTAGGGAAGTGATTGTGCGCCTGTACTCAACCATGGTGAGGCCACACCTCGAATCCTGTGTTCAGTTTTGGGTGCCTTACTACAAGAAGGACATTGAGGCACTGGATGATGTCCAGAGAAGGGCAATGAAGCTGGTGAAGGGTCTGGAGAACAAGAATTATGAGGAGAAGCTGAGGGAACTGAGGTTGTTTAGCCTGGAGAAGAGGAGACTGAGGGGAGACCTTATTGCTCTCTACAACTCCCTGAAAGGAGGTTGTAGAGAGGTGGGTGTTGGTTTCTTCTTCCATGTAACCAGTGACAGGACAAGAGGCAGTGGCTACAAGTTGTGCCAGGGGAGGTTTAAATTGGATATGAGGAAAAACTTATTTCCTGAAAGAGTGGTCAAACACTGGAAGGAGCTGCCCAGGGAGGTGGTGAAGTCCCCATTCTTGGAGGTGTTCAAGAAGTGTGGATATGGCACTTCAGGACATGGTTTAGTGGGCATGGTGGGGTTGGGTTGGTGGCTGGACTTGATGATCTTAGAGGTCTCTTCCAACCTTGATGATTCTGTGATTATCATATTATGCACAGCAGGAACTGTAACATTATGTTCATAGAAGTAGAAAGACTTTATTATTTAAACCAAACAATACCATATATTCTTAAAAATACTGAGAAACTTGCTGCATATATACTGTGCTCGAGTACACAAGTATGCCATTTAAGCATGAAAGGTACATTTTTTTAAATGGAGCACTTAGTGCATGTAGCACAAAAAAACCAACCCTGGCTGGTTATACTGGAAAGACAAATCCTATTGTTAATATGCTGTTATTGTCACAATTCATATTATTCCACTTCTTACCCCATCTTCCTCTTTGTTCCCCAGATATAGCAGGTGATGTCAATTGAAATTCTCCATGAAGCATGCTAAATGATTTTCTGCTACTTGTATTACCATACACCAGTAATTTTACGATCTGCATGCATATTCATATATAGCTGTGATAAAGTGCACACTTGTGGAACTAGGAGAGCAGGATTTGATTTGTTTTATGGAGGACAGTAGGTTGGGTTGTTTTCACGAGGCCTTCTAAATCAGTTAAACTTTGAAAAATTGACTTATTTTCTTCTGGCTGGTCCAGAATATCCAATTAACATTTCAGTGAGTTAAGTGCATCTTATAATAATCCATCTCCTCGAGCAACCTGAATTGTTCATAGAAAAATGAGGTTTGTGCCATAAAAAAATGTATTTTTGGGCTGGAAGAAGACAAGCCTGGCAGTTCAGAATGCTGAACAGATGGTGGTGCAGAGTCCTGGACTGCAAATTCAGCTGTGCTTTGGGGTGCCTGCAGATTAGGCCACCTCTTTGGAATGCTGCAGAGCCAACAAGGATCTAGTCAGGACCCTTTTATAATAGCTGGTGTTGCATCCTGTGTTGAACCACAAAAATAGCGGTTGTTATTTTCATTTACACGTCATAAGAGTGCCACATAAACTGCTGGATCTGCTTTCTAGCTGCGAATACAGGTAATCAGATGCTACCTAGCAGCTGTGCTTCTATGGGAAGTTACTGTACGTATCTCAGTTAAGTATTTTCATTCTTTGGATAAGTAGTGTTTGTTGAAGAATGCTAAAACATTACGGCTTCATGTTAAACTGGAAGCAAACTCCTATATTTCATTAATTACGTACAGAGGTATTCTGTTAATGCAGCATTGTACTTGATGCTAAGTTAAAATAATTTATTTGTACTTTTTGAAATTACTGTAAGTATGTAATACTTGGAGATCTTAAAATCCGCTGGTGTATAAGAAGAATGAAATTCTATAGCTGTGCTGTTTACACACAATTGAGCCTTGGCTATTATTCTCCCACCCATGATCTTCCTCAACTGCATCTTCTTCAACAATTGGGCAAGAGAGGGAGAAGTTTGTGGACATCATAGCACATTGTAAACATTAATACAGTGAGGTTATTTCATGCAACTAGTAAGCAAGGATGGAACAAATCTAAGTCAAAAATCTTTCAGGAGAGTGTTATCCTTACACCCTGCTCATATAATTAAAAGAGCATCCAGATCAATTGTTTCTATGGATCAGAGCAGTATTTGAAAGATAAAAGAAAAAGCTATTTCTTAGCTTAAAACCAGCACCATGTCTTTCGTACCCACAAAATCTGAGGAACAGGTCAAAATCATTAATATAATATACTTTTGACAGCAGTCTCATTTTGAAGACAGGGACTTTAGTCTTGCCTTAACTGTAAGTCACATCCAAGGAGCAATTACCCAATAAAAAATGTTTCTACATTCTCTGCTACCTGTAGCTAAGGAGTGGTTTTTTGATATATGTGCCCATGTGGGGAATGGTTTTAAACTGTAGATTTAAACTGGATATTAGGAAGAAATTCTTTGCTGTGAGGGTGGTGAGACACTGGTCCAGGTTGCCCAGGGAAGCTGTGGGTGCCCCCTCCCTGGAGGTGATGGATGTGGATGGGGCTTTGGGCAACCTGGGCTGGTGGAGGTGTCCCTGCCCATGGTGGGGTTGGACTGGATGAGCTTTAAGGTCCCTTCCAACCCAAACCATTCTGTGATTCTACATGGAAGGTGTAACACTATTTTAAAAAACTAACAGGTCAGAGACTGAAAGGTGGAGCTCTGGAAGCAAGTGTCATGCTGTCCTCTCTACAGTTGTGTATAGTACTTTGTATTTAAGGATAATGACTTTAAGGGACAGATATTTCCTAGCAATTGCTGACTGGCCAGAAGAATTGATGCTCTTGGCGTTGTCTGAGGTACTTAACCTAGCTGGTCATTGAATGATAGGGATTGTCTGATCTAGAAGTAGCTATTGCCATTATAAAGAGAAATAAAAATACGATCCTCATTGAAAATGAGAACATTGACTCTTACACTATTTAAGCACTAGTAGAAGCCAGATTGTCTTTTCTGGAGTCTGTTAAATTTATAAATCTGTTTAGGTTATGTTTTATACGTTCAAGTATAACAGCAGTACGCAGAAGAGCGGCTACATAAGATGACATCTTCCTACTCAACTAATCTACTGCTGTAAGTAGCCAGCCACCATAGTATCACTTTTGTCAGTTTAGGCACGTTTTTGCTATTGTTTATTTTACTCCTTTCAGCACAAGCCAATCAAAACTGCTAAGGGAAACTTAACTGCATAGAAGCTGAGCTGCCAGTGGTGCTGACACCAACAGAGTCATCGTAATTCCAGACGAGGAACTTCTACATTTAGAGCACGTGAACAAGGGAAGCATAAGTTCTGAATCACTGATGGCAATGGGTTTGTAGCTGGGAAAATGTTAGAGCCTGGAACTAGTGTGATCAAGGGGAGATATAATGTAAAATTTTTAGGGTCTTAACTCAAGCATGCATTGAAAGAAAGCTCTCATCTCGGATCACGACTGTGTTTTAGAATAATAAAAAGGTAGATCTGATTTTTGTACCCTGAATTTCATTTGAACCAAAAACTAATGGACTAGGAGAGAGCCTTTCAATTTGCTTTCCTTCACTTCCTGGACAACATTGCCAAAAAAAACCACCCAACTCTGTTGAAAGCAGTAGCTTTGCATTAGTGTTTTGTGGCTCAGTCACTGTGTAATACGGTGTGGGTGCTGTAGTCCCCAGTTCTCTTCATACAGGCAGTAGTAAAACCCTTGAAAATTGATGTCAAAACAGAAGAGAAGTGATGGAAAGGGAGAGGTGCAGAGTAATAATTTGATTTGCTCTAGGTTCTGCAGCAAAACTGAGATTCTGCTCAAGTCCTCTCATTCTCAGTTTAATGAGCTATTCATTAATCATATTCATGTCTTTTTTTTTTCACTGATGGCACATTCCTTACTGTTTTGAGAACTTGCATCTTTGCTGGGGAAAAAAGGGATTTTAAAATGAATTAGTTTACTCATTAATACAGACAGAAAAGAAGGCGAAAAGAGAACTATGATAAACTGCTCAATCAAATAAATGAAGACCTTTAAAAAGTACAAATGTGCCCCCTGAAATGTGTGCATACAGCGTGCAGTCATGAGGTAAAGCATCATATACCTATGCAAATTCTTCATCCTGAGGCTTTTTCTTTGAAGAACAACAGCATGGATTCATCACTTGAGGTTCATGGATGTCGATTTCTTTTGGCTGAACGTATAACCAGATGGCTAGGGTTGGATCTACCTATCATCTAGATTAGACTGCAGATTTAGATAAGTAATCAGATTTAGAGGCTTACTCAGTTCCTTGATAATACTGTTAAAAAGAGAAGTCGTTAGATGGGTGCAATCTGCGTATGTACTGAGCTTTTTATTTTCAAATTTATGACAGTTGATGAAACTCCATGGCCTCTTGAAGAAGTTTGTGTTTCAGGGTGATGTTAGCACAAGAAAAAAATGCTGCCAAAAGTAACGTCATGGTGTCCATTTGAAATTCACAGAAAACCTCAGTCTGCACATAAGTTATAGCTTGAGCCAGGTCTGGGATCATTTGTTGTAATGTAAATCTTTTTCTCAGAGTTACATCACAAAGAGTACAAGAATGCTAAGTAATAAAAATCTTGAAATGTTATATATCTACATAGATCTTTGTAAATATGCTGAGCGATTTGTGCACTAATCACACGATGTTCTACGATACTGATGGATTCAATCAAGTGATTAGAGCTCCATGCTTCCAGTTTTAAAGTAGGTACCTTTAAGCTGAATGTGATTCACCAGAATTAATTTCCTTACTTTCATCTCCTTGTTGCAGTGCCCAAAAAATCACCATTGCTCCAGCTCAAGCCTCTCAAATAGACCATTTTTGCCTTATTTATTGTGTGTATATATAGTGAGAAAGAGTCAGCCTTCTACACCACTTCACAGGCAGATGTAGTGCATCTCAGTCTAAAGAGATTGTGGTGTTGTGGTGGTAAATTACAAAACATTTTATAAAAAAATCCAGTTGACAACGTTAACTGATGAGGACAAGACATTAATACGAAAGACAGGGAACACATTTTCTTGCCTGAACTCACTGACAAACTTATTTGAATACTGTTTCCCCTAAACAGCTGGGCATGTCACTTGAAAAGCTTCATGATCTAAGTATATTAATCCTCTGACTATATTGGGGCATACCAAAAAGCAAACCCCAAAGCATCCCCATTTGTGTAAAGAAAAATCCATGGATTTCCTAGCCCTCAACCTTAGGGGAAACAGGAGGGAGAAATACTGTGCACCACTATGGCAGGCTAAACATCATGGCCTGAACACCCCCGTCTGGGACCACAGGACAATGTTTTAAAGTGACAGTCAATGCTCATGAGGGAAAAGCAGTATTTACTATGGGTTAGAGAGAAAATGCAAAATTATTCCAAGAGCTCAGCAAAAGAAGACAGCAGATGAAAAGGCTCCACTTTTAAGTGGCTTATGATTTTCATGGGACCTGACTTACAGTATCTGAGTGCTTGATGCTGGCAGTTCTTCATATTCTGTCATAATTAGTCTATCAATTCCTCATTTTGCTCTTGTTCTCAGCTACTCATTATGTTGCTGGCCATAGCTTATTTGCATTTAGTGCTTCATATTCTGTTTCAGTACCGTTTTCTCCTGCAGGAAATCTTCCTTTCGGGTTCCTTAATGGCCTTATGCACTGAGGAGGAACTAGACCTGCAGGTGATACCTTTATCTTAAGCAGAAAGTGGATCACTGGCTTTTCATAAATCTGGGGATGATGCTTCCCTAGATTTTATCTTCACCTGCTGCTCCTCCATTTTTAGACTCATCAGACACATCCCAGCTCCCTGGAGACACTTCCATAGCATTTCCCTCAAGCAGGCTTCAATTGCGTTTTCATCCTCCAGCTGGGAGACCACAATGAAACTTCCTCCAGAAGCCTGTCAGTGCAGATCGTCTAATTAGGCCAGATGAGATCACTCTAGCAGAAGTGCAAAGCTCTTTTTCCCCCTGGAACTGCATGCACTGTGACTTATTATTATAGATCTAAAATACGCAACTTTAACTTCCTGCCCGCTTGCACTTCAGTGTTTTCCCATGTTTGTACATGGCATAACAGCAGTTCCGAGAGGAAATGGCCAGGGGAGGGTTAGATTGGATATTAAGAAAAATTTATCCATCAAAAGAGTGGTCAAGCATTGGAACAGGCTGCCTAGGGAAGTGGTGGAGTCACCATCCCTTGGAGGTGTTCAAAAAATGTGTAGATGTGGCACTTTGGGACAGGGTTTAGTCAGTGTGGTGGTGTTGGGTTGGCAGTTGGACTGGATGACCTAAGAGGTCTTTTCCAACCTTAGTAATTCAGGGATTCTCTGAACTAAAAATGTGTTCCCAGGGAAGAGAATCTGGTGGTGTCGTTGAGTACGTCTTGGCAGTTGATGACTAAACATGACAAAGATTTTTCTATATATCCTAATCAAGTATTACAGGTGAAATGTGTTCAGAATTAAGGCAATATTCGAAAGATAGCTAAACAATTCTGAAAAAATAGGTAGCTAAAGCACGCATACAACTTAGTTTGCACTGTCATAATGCTGTGCAAGAGCTATGATGATGATATTTTAGTATTTATAGTCCTAGATGGCCTGAAACTGGCTCTTAAAGATACAGAGGTTATGTCCATTCATTTATTATTCCTGTTTGTGTTATTGTTAAATGACATGGTTAATATTGTTTGGCTGTGCATTCCTTACCTTACAGCTTAACCCAAGAAATCTTGAGAGATCTTAAGTTTAACGGTACAGCCTTTAATAAACTTAAACTAAGGCTGACAGAAGAGTTCTTCCCTATTCAAAGATAACTTGTTGTTCAGAAAAGAAACTCATATTTGGTTATATAAAACTGTGATTTAAGCAAAAATATATCCGAATGAAGTGATGAAATCATGGCTGCTTATCTGCTGTAGGTACACCAGAGAAAGGGCAAATATATATTTTTTCTGCTTATAGGAACCCCACTCAGGTTTAGATGTAGCCTTAGAAGTAGCCCATTAGAGAGAATAAGGTTCATTGCACCTTTTGTTTGGTATCTAATGTTCTTGTTTAACTTATTTGAATAGTGGCAGTTGTGGTGATGGGGTATTTGTAGCTATTGATCCTGTACAGACCTGGACTGAGGCAATCAGGAAAATTAATAGGAGCAACTAAAATGCCATTTTTGTTGACCTGAACTGGAGTCACAGCAGTAATCCAGTGCTGAAAGACCCCATTATCCAGTCCCGAGAGACTCCCATTCTTCTGCAGTGTAAGCTCAAGTGTAGCACAGAAAAATCAGCCAGTAGAATTTCAATGCTAGAAGTCCTGCCATCCACTAAAGCATAATTATGATTCCCTTATTCTTATTTTAGCCTTTTTTTCCCCCCCTTTTCAGACTTAGAGAGAGTTAATGAAAGGCAAAACTTATTTTCTGGCAAGGAAGATAAAGAGAAGTATGGTTCAGTGAGTAGCACAACCTATCACTCAAGGGAGAAGACTTAATTTTTCTCCACTGTTGCTTTCAGTGTAACTGTGGATGAATGGCAGTTTAGGGACTGCACAACCAGTTAGGATTTGCAGTACACTGCTACCCATACCCCTGAGGTAAAGATATTGGCTCTATCGCAGTACCTGGTAAGCTGGATGCCCAAAATGCTATTAAGTAGGAATCCAGCCAAGAAAGCCCGTAGGCAGTACGGGTAGGGATGCAGTACTATTACAGTCAGTTATTTAGTAAGTCAGCTTCATGAAAGCCTAATGTCTCAGACTGCTTGAAGGCCGTGGAGCTTCAGTAATGAAAATGGAGTCAGTTAGAAAGCTGAGGTATCTTTATAGTTAGACAGCAACTAAGCAGAGTTGTTGAGTGTACAACGATTATGGGGTAAGATTTGGGTATGCGGGAGTATCTCAGACATCTGTGTGGTGCTAATAGTATAGGAAAACAGTAAGAACAGAGTTCTTTCCTGAGGGGAAGCAAGCAGGGAGCCAAGGATAGCCACAGCACTGGCCAGGCTACCAGCTCGCCTGCTGGGCACAGTCCCCCAGCACTGAAGCCAGGCAAGGAGAGCACAGCAGTGGCAGCAGCAGCAGTTGTTCCCATTTGTAGCACCAAGCAAAGCAAAGCAAAAAGTCAGGTCTGATACCTAACTCAAAGAATTAAGAACAGGAAAAGAAACAAGAACCTACAACATGGCTTAAGCTAAGACTGAAGGCTCAGGTTGGAGCTTACATGGGGCTCCTTGTCTCACCTATGGGCGCATGGCTGGAGGTCCTAAGTGAGGCTATTCAGGGCAATTAAAAGCTGTTAAAGACCTTTACAATGTGGGAGGTATGGGCTATCCACCCACACCTTTGGGGGATGGTAGTTGAGGGATGGATGAGTTAGCCTAGAGCATTTAAATGGTATTACATGTCTGCATTTAGGCCACTGAAGCCCACCTACTGTGACTAATTGCAGTATGAGAATTACAGCACTTTTCTTACTCTGTATTAGTATTCTGAGAAAACATAAATTAGACCGAAGAACTCAACAATTATGGCATAGGAAGCTGCAGGAGCATCTTAATTTGGAGTTGGATAGGATGGAGTATACAGAAAGATAACTGACAGTTAAGAAAATTAATCTGTGCTTGATTGGAATGAACTCTTAAATGGTTTCTATTTTTCACAAACCAAAAATAAAGTAATTATTTTTATATTAACAGTTTGGGGTTTTTTAACTCCAGTTAGGGAAAATAATATATTTTTATCTTCTATGAAGAATTTTCAATTGACTGTACTCTTGAGTATGGGATACTTATGAAACTGAGTCAAGAAATGCATGAGATCCTTTTCTTTGAAGAGTTATTTGTTTTGACCAAAAAATGCAATAAACAGAAGCACGCTTGACCAGGTGAGCTTTAATAGAGGTTGTGGAGCAGCTTATACAGGAAATTCTTAAAATAAGGATGCACTAACTGTTCTTTTTCCCCTTTTTTAATTTAAAAATGCCTTTCTGGTGTTTCAATAAAGTAGCTGTGGTGTGTTTTCCTATTTATTGTGTTTGCTGTTTTGGGCTAAGGCATCAAAGAGTGTTCTGAGCTTGCTTAGAGCTAAAAGGTTTAATTTAGCCAGTTCCTTATACCTTGCACAAACACCCTGCATGCAAAGACTAGCGCTTCAGATTTATCTGTGTCATCTTTAAGGTAGAGAGAATGCACTGAGAAAAGCTGGTAGGCTGAGCATGGAGATTCTTGATGCATTTAGTGCAGGATGTGGAATCTGCTGTATCTTTGCTTTTCATCAGCACTGACTGTGAATTTAGCTTCTTTCTCTAGTTACAAAATCCTGGGTGGGGAAAGCTGCAGTTCCTCATTATTTAAAACTCCCTAACTCATTTTTGCTGCTGTTAGTAATTCTTTGAATTGGATTTAGAGCTGGTAATTGGTATTTAATTCAGGTGTTCAAAGTGGGATTGGTTAGAAGTCATATAGTAGGAGTTCCTTGCTTTGTTAATGAGAGGAATAACTAGAGGTGGCTTTGATTAAGTATAGGCCTAAAATCTATCCTGGAGAGTGAAGAAAGAACAACCATCATGACCAATTAAGTCTATCCATAATATCAAGGATAAAGCAGTGCATTTCTATCACTCAGTTTCAAAGTGTGTCACAGTTTAGGGCTGGGCTGGCCACTAAATCCTGCACAGATGCTCTCTATGAACCCCTCTCTGCTCCCCAGAAGGGAAGAGAAAAGAGAATAAGGGAGAGAGACTTTACGGGTTGGAAAATAAAACTAAC
>NW_010207902.1:59008-107719 GCF_000695765.1 Mesitornis unicolor
TCCTGTGGGGCCAGACCCGGCCCCCATGGTGAGACAGTGGCCTTGTGATGATCACTTGTGGCAGTGCACACTGTCTGGAAAACCGTGCTGCTGGTTTCAGCAAGTTCAGCCACTTAGAAGAGACTGAGCTGAAAAGTAAAATCACTAGATAGAAAATTAGTTCTATTTAACTCAAACTAACACAAAGTGAAATGGCAACAGAATGAGAAATAATTATTTCAGAATGATGAATGAGTGTAATTTAATTTATTAGGGAATAGTTAATGTGTGATAGTCTGATTTTTAATGATGGCTAATACAGAGCGAGGGGCTGGTGTAAAGTTGTTATTTAAACTGCTTTAATTTATTATGAATATATAAAATAACTGAAGTACTTGATGTGCACTGTATTGTTAGAATTTGTGCCTAACTATTTTTAATCTCATGTGCTATTTTATATGAGAGGATGACTAGATGACTGCAGTAGAAATGCCAAGAGGCGGATTTGATGTCTTTATTTAGGAGAGAATTGGTTAATCCAATTTCCTGGAACATATGCTAGTTGTGTTAGTTGTAAATTCTTTTCAAGATGACTTGAGTTTCCCTCTGCTTACTCTGATCACATTTCACTACTGGAATCTGAGAATTTGTCTCTGTTTATGGCTCAGAGCAAACCCAAATGAAAACAGGGAGCAGGATTTTCTCTTTATTGTCCCCCACCCTCCCAGGGGAGGATAAAGAAAGGGAACAGAGAAGAGATGCTTCACACAAGGTTTGAAGTTAAGACTATAACAAGTTTAATGAAAACAACAGGGAAAAGGAGAAGGGAATTAATAAGGGACAAAGGATATTTAACTCTATACAAAACCCGATCCCAGTAGTCCCAAGTGGAAGTGTCTGAGCTGGTTGCTGTGACACCGGGGAGCGCAGTGGTGCTGGGGAGCGGGTGGTGGTGGATGCTGCCGAGCACGCGGAGGTTGCCCCAGCCACCCCAAGATGCCACAGGAAGCAGTCCAGGAAACCAGGAAAAGCCCTTGAAACCTTGAGCCTCCTCGGTTTTTTAGCCTGTGGCTGGAAAAGGAAGGGAACAGTACTGATCTCTGACCCCCCAGGGTCCTACAGACACCACCTGTCCTTCCCTTTCAGGCTGGTAACCCTTAAACCGTAACAGAATTATATAATTGCGAGTTTTTTTTAATTAACTAGATTTTGTGACAAAAATAGTCACACAATCAATTTTTGGAAAAGATACAGCTATGACTATTTTGAAATGCTGTTGTGATTCTGAAGGCAGGACTTTTTTAATGCAAACACTTTGGACTTTTTTGATGCAAACAACACAATTTAATTTCACAGAATCACAGAATCGCTCGGTTGGAAAAGCCCTCTGAGATCATCATGTCCAACCGTTCCTGTTTACCCACTAAACCATATCCTTAAGTACCTCATCTACCCGCTCCTTAAATACATCCAGAGAATTTAAATAAGCTTCACTGAAATGTGTTTTAAAAGACCATCAAATATCCCATGTAAAAAATGCATCGATTTTATTTTTGTTTCCCAAACACCAACCCTAGCCTCCACCCTGGAAAGTATGCAGCGACAAGGTACCATATGTGCATAGCTTGTAGTATTTCCGGCTAGGGAAGTAACTCGCTGTCTTTATCCAGGACTTCCAAGATGCTTTCCAGAATCACTGAGTGAATCCTCTCCAGGTAGTTTGGTGTGGGGAGGCCATATCGTTATTTTGCAGAATGGCCAAGAGTTTCTTTATGCTTAAAACTAAATTTAGGTGATATTAAGGAGATCACTTGGAACTATTGTGAGATAACTCCTTGGATAGAAAAGTGCAGATGATAGACTTTAGAAAATGTTACAGTTAGCCACAAAGACAGAAGCACAACTCACTTCCCCTGCCTCACGTTACAGCCTGTAAAGCACATATCCTACAGTCTTACACAGATCAGTTGTATCCAAACTAATTCAGAGTTCTGTTTAATTAATATGAAGTACTTCCTGAATTTGTGTCCTTTTGTGTCATGGCACAATGACACTGGTACGTAGACTCATTTGATCTATCCGCACATTTCCAAATGCTGGTAACAAAAGGTATATCTGTGGACCAAATGCATTCGATAGCAGGTGATTCATCACTTCCCCTCTGTCCAGTTCAAAACCCATGTACTCTTATCCTGCTGATTCTCTAGACGAGAACAAAACCCAGGCTTGGAAGTTGGGATACTCTTTATACCTTGATTTGTTCTAAGTATGCTTCCTTATTTTCACTTTAAGAACACAATAAAACCACATGCCCCCATCTTCTGTTTGAAAGACACTGTCCAGTTAATTAGCTCAACTTTATCATGCTGTCTAAGGGCTCTTTGGCCTACATGAAAACGTGCACTTGGAAAATGCCCTCAAGTTCAGCAGACAGCATGTGATGTATAAAAGAGACTAAAAACAGCATTTCTGAGTGCAAGTGGAGAGGATTTATGATTCAAACTTCCTTCTGCAGGAGTGCGTGACTGGTGGATTTGGACTGTTAGAGTTTTGTATTGCAGTGAAATCCGGACATCTCAGGAGATACTGTATTTGGAGCCAGCCCTATCACTGAATACATCAGTAAGGTGAGCAGAGAGGTGAAGTTCCTCCAGTTCATGCAATAAATGAATAGCCAAGTTGGTATTTTGGATGCATGGCTTGGAAGTGTCTGTATTGATTAGAGAAAATACAAATGAAAATGTAAGGACTTAGATCCATTCTACTCTGGTGGAAGCTGCCCAGGAATTTGGAGGAAAGCAACTAACGTGGAAGAAATAGAGGAAGAAAAAAAGGGGAACTTGGAAATGATAATTGTAAATATTTTAATTTATTAGTAAATACTGTTCTAAATAGGAAAATTGGCAGAGTTCTTAGATGTTTTGCCCGTAGCTTGATAAACACTACAGAAAGGCTTCATTTGTAAAATGAAAATCCAGGTTCAGTTTTAAACCCTGGCCTCTCTCAAACTGGATGTTTTTAATCCAGTTTCCAGTTCAAGCCTATTTCTAACATATTTTACTGGTAAAACACAGAGGTGCTAACAGGTGAAGTGGTTACACATCAAGTCACATTTTGTATGATTCCTAGCTAAAATATTTTTTTTTTCCTACAGATTTAATTAGAGAGCCTTAATAATAAAAAACTCCGGTCTGCTGAAACATTTGATTAATTCTGTGTGGTTACGGTTCTGTAATGAAACCCTGGAAGCAGCCGAGAAGCTTTACACAGCTCTACTGAACATAGCTGTGAATTATTACTGTGGTAACACTCCAAGGAAATAAGTACAGCATCCAGTCTCAGTGGAAGGTTTCTGTCTGATTGGTTTTCCAGTCACAACTTCTTAGTCCTTATGCTACAGGAGCTGGAATTCCTGTGAGGGTGCTGGGCTCTAGGAGAAGGGCAAATATTTACAGTGTCCAGACAGCTTTCAATTCAGCTATGAAGATGGGTGACCACGGCGCAGGGCTTTGAGAGATGATTTAAGTGAAAAAGAAAATACCAATGAATCTGACTAACGTGGATGGGAGTAAATGTTGAAATTTGCAGACAAGTACACAGCTTTCGAAAACATCATGGTAAATGATGGGAGGATTTGGCTTGAAAAAGCCCAAAACACCATCCATCTAGTCTAGACCTTTCCACAAGGCATGATAACTCCTACCAAGCTTTTCCTGATGAATGTTTCTGTAACATGTTCTACAAAATCCTTCAGCACTACAGCAATGTATTACAGTTCTCCACTGTCCTCAGCACACAAGTTCTCTTAGTGTCTAGCCTGGTTCTCTCTTGTTGCAAGCAAAGTCTGTTATTCCTTCTTCTGCCATCAGAGGATAAACAATTTATTGACTCCTTTTCTGCTTTGTATCTTGAACATAGAGATTTAGAATCAGGATCATAGAAGAGTGCTCTTTCAGAGAATATATAAGATTTTCAGTCTTTTTTTTAGATGTTTCAATGGACCTATTGATTCTGTGATGTTTTTCTGGGTCTCTGGTAGTTCTTATAAATCTCCTATGGACGTTCTGTGGTTGATTTGCATCTTTCTTCAAAAGCATTGCTCAGATGATGTATTCCAACTGAGACACTATCAGATTGGATAGATTAATTGCTGCAAGTATCTTACCTGTGACACTTTATGTTTCTTCATATCATGTTTGCTTTTGAGCAGCAATATATGAGAATGCTGATTTCAATTTGTGATCTATCTTATCTCTTGTATCCTTATCTGGAAAATTGATGCCTATTGCATTGTTCCCTCTTGTTTGTTTGTTGTTGTTTGTTTGGGGTTTTCTTGTTGTTTTTTTCTATTTGTATTTGTATTTGTATTTTTTCAGTTGGTTATTCCTAACTGTAATGCTTTGCATTTATCCTCCCTGAGCTGCACCTGTTTATTTCAGATCTTTTCTTCAATTTCTCAAAATCATTGGGTATTTTAATAACATTCCCCAAACACTCATAGCCTTTTGTGTTATTTTCCATGTTTCTGCCTAATTAGTTAACAGCATTTGGATTTTCTTCCTAAATTTTATTTTGCTTTTTTTATTTACCGAAAAACCACCGCTAAAAATATATGCACATGCATTTGCATCTGCTGTTTCCTTTAAAATACTGCCTTGTGTCTGGCAATATTTAGTACAAATGGGAATGCTCAGAAAAAATATGTAGAAGCAGATGGAAAGACCAGTTTGGAAAACAGGGGAAGAGAGAGCAAGTAGAGTCTTTGAGCTCCATATACGATAATACTCGTATTTTTCCCATAGGTAGAAGTCTGTAGGTAACTGCTAAAGGCAAGAAACTTGGGGAGCTAGCTCAAAGTTCACCAGCTCTTTCATAGGTGTCAATAGGCATGGAAAGGAAAGAGTGACAAGAAGTAGCAGTTGACTTGCTTTTGGAACAAGGGAATGATATAAAATTTCCATCTTTATTACTGAGTTATTGATCTGGAACTTCCTTGTTGTATAAATTGAGGTAATATGAGAGGAGTGAGAGAGATTTTTTTTTTCCCAGAGGCGCGTTGTGCTGCTTTTCATTTACTAAGTTGCCGATATTCATGAGACCACAGTACTGGTAGTTGACTATTTTTGAAGGACCATGTGCAGAGAGAATTCTCCTCAGCATGATACTGGTGGTGTGCATTGGGAGGGAACTCCTGCTTTGCTTAGCTGTTATGCCTGGCATTTGACTATTCCTGTTCCAAAATAGGAATGCCAAATAAAGTTGGATTCCAAAATGCTTCAACTCCGCTAAGCAAAGCGGTATTTACAAGGACAAAATTAGATCTAACATCCTAGTACCGGCCCTTTAATGCATCTTTTAAGTACTAGGAACTCTTTTGGGGTGAAAGAGGCAGGAGAATTGTACTTGTGTATTAATAAAATGCCAGAGCTATAAATAATAGAAGAGATCAGAGGTGGAAAATCATGCTTTTTGGATAGCCTGTGACTAGACCTTAAAAATTCGTTGAAAGTATGAACTTAAAACCCAGTTGTCTTCATTCTCTTTTTCATTTAAAGAATTTTAAGATGGAAGGCTTAATTGAGATCAGGTTGCCAGTGGCACGATTATGCTGTTTAATTATATACTGTTGCTTATAGATGACCTTGAAATCTATTGCCATAGAAAAAGCCAGGGACTGGTAATTCTAGCTTTTGCATTTTTGCAGCACTGTGAAATTTTTCCTACTCTAGACAGACCCACCTGGCATCTCATCCATGACCACAAATTAATTAAATGGTCTTGCCAGGGTTGCTGAATTTTGCAGATAGAAACCCAGCACTTGTCATTTAGAGCAGGCTGTGGAGAAAGCTTTGTATAATGTGATACAGGAGAAAACACCACCCTTTGGGGAGTCGGGCCAGCCTGTGTGAGAAACTGAGGGCTGAAAAATCACCACTGAGAAATAAGGATAACTGAGGAAAGGAATCTGGGTATGTGGTATATATGTGTCTATGGGCAAAGGTAGTGGAAAAATTTCAACTGACCAGCTCTAGTAATTGCCAAAAAAAGGGCTTCAGAAAATAGTTTAGACTTTTAAAAATTCTCCACTTGTGTTTGAAATGAATTTGAAACTTGAAAATGTTTGCTATTATCTGGGGGAAAGAAAAGCTCCAAAACAATGAAGACAACGCTGTCATTCTGGTTTTCAGCACAGAGGACTTGCAGTCTGGGAGGCCGATGTTGTCTGTCTGCCTGAGAGAGCAAGGGCCAAAATCTGAGTCCAGAGTGAGCGGTGAGTGTCTTCACCCAGGAACTATGGATTTTTCCTTAGGATCTTTTTCATTTTATATAAATGTAAGTTCAAGTTGGTCATTCAGCAACCACAACACAGCTTCTTATCTGTGGGTTTGAATTTAATTCTGTACCTCAGAAGAATTTTCTGGTAAAATTTTTGTAAAAATTTAGCAATAAAGTATCTGTTTCAACAAAGTCATATTTTTCTGTTGGAAATCTGTTTCTTTATGTAATCCCTAACTATTTTCATTCGTCTACCACTGAAACTGAACTGATACCCTTTGTGCTAACAAAAAACTCCATCCTCTAATGCAAAGCATATTTGCAAAGATTTTCCAGAATCAAGCAAAGAACAGCAAAATTCATCAAAAGAGAAATGGCAGTTCTTGAAAGCACGTCAAATACCTGTCATAGTCTTTATAAAGGGAATTTATGTAAAATAATTTTAGTGATAACTGTAGCATTTTCAGCAATTAGGCTTGATAAAAATGAAAAGCAACAGAGTAGTGTTCATTTACCTGGATTTGAAAGGAACTGAGTGGAACAAATACAAGTGTTATTGACTCTATTTGCTGCTTTTAGTTAGTGTAAGCCCCAGGTTTCCAATAATACACTATCTGGGCTCCCTCTTTCATTGCAGCAGTTGATAACTGTTCTGTTTTCATAGGTATTGCTAATGCATATAGCATGTTTTGAAATATAGTCTGCCTTCGTGGCCCAATGTGCTGTCACTTAAGAGGGAATTAAAGGTTAGGAACTAACATAGGTTCCTGGTCAGCAGTTGCTAGTCGAGGTGGGAATAGAAACATCTCAAGTGACAAGTACTAAAACGGCTGAAACAAATGCTTTCGGAGTGGGGTTGGGTGGGAATGTTCTTGGGTGAAGAATCAAGTGACAGAAATATGCCTATATACATCCCTGGAGAAGAATGCTGGGAACAGAGCCTTGGAGGATTTTGGCAATTAAAACTGAGCGTGACTGGAAGCAGTAACCACATCCGAGTTGCTCGTTCCCTGAAGGGTGATTTGCTAAGACTGGCAACAGAGCTGCCTGAGCAGAGGGTTTGTGTCTTTTCATTCCCTCTGCCTCTCAGATCTCAGTCCCGCTCAGGGACTGATGCGAGGCTTGTTCTCTTGGTTTAGTCTTCCTCAAAGTTCCCTTTTCCCCTGACAGATTCTTATAAGTTTCTGGTGGCATCCAGCAGTGATTGCTGTTTTGATATGGTGATAGCTCTTCATGCTGCATGCTCGATAGCTCTGAATAATTTCTGCCTGTTAACTTTTGTGTTCTCCCACAGTAATAAGCACTTTTTAGTGGAGTCATTAAATAAACCTGTAAAGTTCTTTGTATAACATTTTAGGACTGCTTCATCTAGACCTTTAGAAGGCAAAAAACTCTAGTTATAGTTTACAGCATGGGGAAAGAAACTGTCTGAAGTCTAGAAAGCCTTGCTCTGGCATATGGAAAAAAATGAAATAAAAGTAACATTTAAAGCATATTTTTTTTTAAAGCAGAAATTATGTACTGAGAGCACACCCTAGTACTGCAGAGGATAACTGCCAAAATCTAGCCAAAATCTGTCCTTCCTTTCTTCCCAAGAGTAAGAAATGAATTGTCCCTATTTAGATAAATGTCACAGAGTTGTCTGTTTTAAATACAAATTTATTTTGTCACTTTGGTTATGTTTTTCTTAGGCCTTTGCTATTTTTTCTGCAGTTTGCATGTGTGGCTGTGCACATACACGACTTCTGACCAAACCAGATATTCTCAAAAAATGCTGTTTCATTGTTGTTTCAGATGTGCAATATTAGGGTTTTGTGGAGCACAAAGCTGACTCCTGGCCTTTATTTTTTTTAAAAAAAGAGGTGGGAGGAAGGGTTCATTCAGCAATTCTAAGCCAAATACAGAACCGGGTTGGG
The DNA here is from genome assembly GCF_000695765.1 of Mesitornis unicolor. NCBI lineage: Eukaryota > Metazoa > Chordata > Aves > Mesitornithiformes > Mesitornithidae > Mesitornis > Mesitornis unicolor. Next base: position 67,180 of record NW_010207902.1, read on the forward strand.
ATTATCCAAGTCTGCATACGAATCTGCTTATAAACTCTTCTACTATAATCACTCTTTCATTTCTCAGCCTTTCTGCAAGGGGTTGAGATGCATCGCTGCTGCGTGACTTGGTGTTGCCATGTCTTCTTTTGGGCTTTTTCCTTGAAGGGAGAAGCTGATGAGGTAGCTAAAGGGGATAAATGTAACCATGCAGTGTCCTTTTGCCAGAATAACTAAGGAGTACATATTAATATGCATAGGGATAGTCCTGTCTTCCTCTTACAGATGTTTTTTTTTTCATCTGATTTTGGGTTTTGGTTGGTTGGATTGTTTGTTTTAATGCTGTGATTACTAGTTCTAATCCACTTCCCGATGTGATGGAGTATTAGATTGAGTTCATCTGAAAATAAGCCTAAACCCCTGTAGTATTTATGGCAGTGCAGAATAATGAAGACAAAATGCACTACTAGGCTGCAAATCACGGAAATCTTGCAATACTTGGATCAGGAAGTCTGGCTTTTTTACGTGACATTGTTAGAAATATGGATTATTTTGGGCCACTTGGGCATAGGCTTCCAGTTGCAACTTCACCAAATTGACATGGTTACCCCTTGCTGTTTGAAAACAAATTTGGAAGCCTACCTTACTCCTGAAAATCAAAACAAAATTTCTTACAAGAAATAAGGGGCAGATTTTAAATACATGTAATGTGAAGAGCCAGTTTTCCAAAGCCCAGAAAGCCCTATTTACAGATAAATCCTTTGCTCTTTCAAAGAACCTGGCCTCGGTTCTGGCTGCAGAATGCATTAGAAAATGCTAGCTAGGATTTAAAGTACATTTTGCTCCCAATTGCTATGCAAAAGTTACCCATACGGAGACATGGTGCATCTGAGGAGTAGCCTCAATGTTCGTATGGGTATAGATAAATACACAGTGATATTCTTCAGCTCATGAGCAGAAATCTGTCTATGTTCAGAGCATCTCACTGGAGAGCTTTTCCTTATAATCATAAAATACAGGAGAAAGCCTAGTCATTTAAAACCCAAATATTTGGCACCTCCAGCCTCAGTGCTGCTCCTCCACAGCCATGCTGGCTTTTAACTTCCTCTTTTTATTAAACTATTAAATTGGGAATTTTTATTACTCCCCATTTAGCACTTCTAATAAAAAGTTACAGTTAAAAGCCTCAGTGGGTACTGGAACTTGCAGCTGTGATTGCTCCTGATGGAAATAAAGACAAACTCAGCTTTTAAGGCTTTCCTCTGTCAGGTGGTGGCTCCGAATTGGAGGGAGATGGGTGGGATAGCAGCTGGGAAGGAATTACAGCAGCAGGAGGAGGGTGAGGAGAAAGAAGAGGAGGTGGCACCAGAAAAGAAATAGTTATTATGAATTTGTAGTGCAGTTATAGCTACACTATGAAAATACCTCGAAGTTTGGAAATAATTACAAGCCACTCACTGCTTTAATACAGTGCTTATTTAAACATGACATCAGTATTCAGTAGAAGTGGCTTGAACCTCACTGGAGACTTTGAATAATTTTACCATTAATGTGAGGTTCTGTAGTATACAGTGGTCCTGATGAATGAATGTCTCAGAAACATTGTAGCAGCAGGGTGAGCTAAATCAAATCCTGGAAAATACATATTTGAGACAGTTATTAGCTGTAAAGAGCAACTTGACCTCTTGAACTGGAGATTCAAAGCCACAGTAAAAGAAATTTTAATAGAAAGAAACTTATTTTATATCCAGCTTCCTAAACTGACATAATTAGCTTCTTTAATGAAGGAAAAAATACATATAGAAAAGTGCAAGAATATATGTTTAAACTGTATATCTACTGGAAACAAATATTTTCATTAGAAAAAGCATTGAGATTGAAACTCTGATGTAATGATCTAGAGTTTTCTGTCTTAAGGCAGACTTTTTTACAGTCCTTTTTTTTCTGTCAGGATAATACGTCAGAGGAAGACAGAACCATATTGTCAGTTAAAGTTGAATTCAGGGTTACCTACTGGTCTGCCGGAGTCAGTCCTGGGATTAAAACGATGTTGCAGGCATGAACATCGTCTCCTGCAGGGCCTTGGAAATCTCCAGGATTATCGCTCTGCTGACTGCTCTTCCCTCTGCCTAGGAAACGAGGCTGCTTCCCTGGTGGGAGGTTATGTGGCTTGTGATTTAATTTGTCTCTTTTCCAAAGCAAAAACAGGAACTGTAGACCACCAAAATAAAAAGCATAATGGCATAAAACTGCCCACTCTTTCAATATCAATTCGATGACCAGAGCTATAGCAACTGAGCAGTTGGTCAGATGTCTCATAGTTTACAAAGCACTGCTGAAGGCAGGAAATATTCTTTCATTGAAGACAAAGCTCCCTTTGACTTGTGCTGCAGTTGTATTTCATGCTTATGATCCGATGGTGCACTCAGTTATATTAGAGAACAGGTCAGCCCATCCAGATTCATTTTCAGAAAAGCTCCTCAGATTGCACCTTTCAGCAATATGTGTCTGAGTTAATTTTAGCTCCACTGATTTTGCTGAAATTTTCTTGAATATAGCAGTGCTGAAATTAGATGATAGACTGTGGGGGTTGCTAAGTCTGAATAACCTTTGCTGCTATCTGTCTTTCCTCAGCTCTCCTATCTCTTCTTTGTATTATGTGAACATGAAGCAATGTTTTTTAATCAATTGAAAGTCTACCTGAAGCCAAAGCCAGCTCGTGCACACAGTATACAGGCAAATTAGGACGCTTCTTAAGACAGCGGATTTTAAGTGATGGTAATTACCAGCTTTCAGTAGTAATGCACATCTGTGGCAGTATAGGGAGTGACTGTGCCCCCAGCTCCCCCGTCTCTTGGAGACTTTGGCTGCTGCACTGGGTGGTGAGGGAAAGTGGGTGTCCACCAAGCTGTCCCGGTTTAGTCCAGTGCTTTAATGCATAGCTTTTCTGTCAGTGGTGGATGCTAAGACATTTCTAAGACTCTGCCAATATTTGTGTTTCTCTCTGTGAGTCTCCATCCATTTTGAATAAATCATATTAGCTCGTGTTCAGGAAAGAGCCTTGTCTGCTAAAAATAGGGGTTTACTACACTGCCATTCTATTAGTTGGCCTGATATACAACACAGACTAACCAGTTTTTCAAAAGGGAGAAAAGGGTGTGTTACTATGGCCAGTATTTAGATGCACAGTAATACGGCTATCTGACTTATGAACAGTGACTCAATCTTGCTTCTGGTGGATGCGGAAAATACAACTGCAATGGATGAGAACAGTGTAGAAGTGAACAAATATTTTGATGTGAGCCAGTGAAAAGTTAACAGAAATCATTCTGATGTAAAAAAGGAGAGCGGAATATGTCTTTATGATTGGACTAATCAACCACACTCACTGTTTATATTTCTCCAGGGCTAGAATCAGGGTGGGGAGGGGGGGAACGACACACAGCTGATTCTTATGAATATTTAATATAGGTATTTTTAAAATGTTTAATCAACTCAGTGAATTAAGGAGACTTGCAATGAACAGATGAAGTCTTAGACTGTGGAGTGAAGACAGGCATTTAAATTAAGAAAACAGCATGATAAGATTGCCCAAGCTGAGACCAAGAACCCTTGATCTCTAGATTTAATGGATGGAAGGGAAGACAAGCAGGAATATATAAAAGGATCCTATTAGTGCCCTGGGGTTATCTGAGGAAAAAGAACTTTTCAGTGTGAGAAATTCATTTGAAAATGTTTACTTTTTGTCCAGATATTTTATGAGGAACCCTATGGCAAAGTACAGAAAGAATAGGAGATATAAAAATAAAAGTAGGGAAGGAAGATAAAATATTTTAGGGGCTCTTTTCCAGGATTTTTTCACATTCCTGTATAGCGTAGCTTTCTGCCTTTTGTAAGGGAGATCAAAGCTGTAGGAGAAGCATAATCTAACGAAAGGCATCTAAGCCTTGGGATAAAAGGAATAAGTGTCTGAAAAAGGATGACAAGTGTATAGTTATTCCTCCTGTCAGGTCTAACACGAAATTGGAGAAACAAGAACACAACCTGCACCAATCTACTTCTCTTACACCATCAAGATTGGAGATCTGAAGCAGTGGAGGGACACACATAGCTACATTGTTAAACTCATAGGGAAACAAAAATGCTGCTGTTGCACAATTGAAAGGAGATGGCCACAAATTTTCAGTATGTGTACTATGTAAGAATGAATGGGATCAAGTTTTTGATTGCAAGCTAACTGGAAAATCAGAGAATGATTCATGGAAGGCAAAAAGCTTTTCATTTTGTGTGACTTAAAACATAGGTGTGGTTGTTAATGTAGATTTATAGGGCTGTCAGAGCAAAAAAACATTTCTAAGCTCATGTTATAGGCAGCAAGGTCTCTGAAAGGTCATTTTCAAAAAGTTGGGACTTGAAGTGTATCATTTTAAAAAGGGTGCTACTGTATCATTAAAGCTGAAATCACAAGGGAGTGTTAGCTTTTACTCTGTAGGCAACACAGGCACTATCATAAGGGCTCCCTGGACCATGCTGCTGGTCTTTAGCAGCAGACAAGTATTTCTTTTTAGGAACTCTGAGAAATTCCCAGTGTTGAGAAGAATTATGAATGTGTGTATTCTGATTCCCAGCAGAGAATTAATGTTTTGCAATAATATCACTTCACCTCTTATACAAGATTAAAAGGAAAGGTGTACATGATCTGCCTTGTGATCCATGACCTTAGCTCTGCCTGTAAAGCCATGATCTCTTGGTCTCGTTGCCACCCTTCAGCACGGAGATCCACCCCAACTTTGTGCTCCTCAGCATTCGTTGTTGTGAGGTTGTTTCTCTTAAGAAGAAAAGATGAATAGAAAGACATCTTCCTCCCTTCTGCTCCATGTGTGCCTGTGTGTAATGCACTCTGTGCTCTGTTCTCTACTGCTCTGGAGTGCTTCATATTCTCTTCATCTCCCTTCCTATCCTCCTCTTTTCTGCCTTGGCTGCTATTTCTTTCATCTATGCTTGAAACTCTTCACTTTTTCAGTCTGTCTTGTGTGGTGGAGACTAGGACTTAATGATCAAGGTGGAGAGAAGCCTTCAGCCCCTGCAGTGGCCCAGGTGCATTTCATATTCCTTCCTGGTCTATCATTGGAACAACTTGCTATTTCTCGATGTATCTCAGGCACTGCATCACTGTGGAGCAGTGTCCTGACAGCCAGGTTCATAACAGCACCACTTCTACTAAGCTGTGTTCCTTTACAACCAACAGTGTATATGAATATGCTAAGAAAGTATTTTCTATGTGTATAGCCCCTATTTTTTAAAATCTAAATCTTACCAACTGTTTTTATTCCCTCATCACTTGCTGTCTGGAATTTCTTACACCATCCATACAGTGAATATGATAAAATTACTTAGATCCTTTAAACATTTTGTTGAGACGTGCCTAAAGTTCATCAATGCATGGCTTAAATAATTCATACACTTGATGAACATACAAAAATATTGGTTTAGTATCTCATTCAACCCTTTGCTATCTTGAACACTGAACATATGTTCTTTCTTTGCTGTCTTTTGAAGTATTTTCTATATAAGAAGTATGATCAGATGGTGCAGAATTAGCACAAGCAACAGGGTTGCTATCTGCATGAACCACTGTCTCGCACAGGATGAAGATAAGCAATGTTAAAGGGATGTATCAGGAGTTCCTGCTGGCTTCGGGATGCAATGTGCGTGCCAGAGCTCACTGAAAGAATTCTGAATTCGCAGCTCGGTCTCCTGATGAATTAACTTTCCTTCTATTGCTTGCTGTTCTGTGTTTGCATTCTACAAATATTCTAGTGAATTATGGGATGCTTACTGAATTTTTATAGAAAATTTCCAGAAAGTCATCCACTTAGCTCATAACCATGAAGTCTTGGAGGTGTCTTATTTATTTGTCCAAGTAAATTTCTGAGACAGAAATCTTAAAACAATGTCCAACTTTGATTTGAATTTAAAACATACATAAGGAAAAGCCTGTTCCACGGAAATGGAAAGTGACAGCAACTGATAGATAGGTTTTATTGAAATATTTGCACAAAAACTTCTCTGGAAGCTGGGTACAATTTATTCATGGACACATGGAACAAAGACAGGACATTAGCTCATGACAACTTTCAGAGATTCCCTTGGAGATTCTTAACAAACTGTTTAACTTTTTCAGGCAGAATTAAAGAAAACTCTGGAGAGGTTGAAACAGCAATTTTGCTTCTGTCTTCTAGGCCATTTTCTTTATTCCTTTCCCTCTGGTCTCTATTCTCCCTTTTGACCAATTAGACACAGTGCAGTCAGACTTAAATAGCAGTATGAATGCCTCGAGCCCAGCTGAGCAGTTTGTGCATCACTCTTCCATTCTGGGAGAAGAAGAACTAGAAACATCCTGTCTCCAGCATGCATAGTGTCCTAATTCTGCTGTCTTCATATAGGGAATGTTACAGGCCTGTCTTACATTAGAGCAGGTTGCCGCACAGACTCTGGTTGCCTGCTGGCCTAAAAATCTTCACCAGCTTTAATAGCACACTTTATCAGCAATTGTTATGTGCATTCCCAAATATCTCTTTAAAGGAAAAATGCAAATATGTTCAAAGTAAAGAATAAAAATACTTTTTCAGTCAAGGGAAAAATCCTAGTGAAGTATCATAATGGAACTGGTAAAGTTGCCTCAGGAGCAATAGGTCTTTTCACAGTCTGTACATGGGTGCACTAGAGTATCCCTATACAATTATTTAGGCTCTTCACTTGTCATAGCTAAGAGATCTGGAAAGTACTGCCTCTCTCCATCATGCTGTTGTGCCCCACAGTAAGTGGCAGTGAGTTTGTAAATGTATATTGGAAAATATTTAGGGGTGTGGGATACTGACCACTTGTGGGTTTGCAGACCCTTCCATCTCAAAACACTTCCCTGGCTGCTGTTGATGTCTGGGTCCTCCTGGAGGAAGCGATGGGAGCTGATGAGCATGGTGATACCTATACGCAGCTGCTGTTATCTTTTAGTTACTCTTTTAAATAGAAAAGCTTTTTTTTTTTTGCACACCCACAGAGTTTTTTTTTCTCACTTTTTATTTTTAAAGGAAGGGGAAGGCATTTCATAACAACATAAGTACTTACAGTGTGATATAGAAACGCAGCAGCTGGATTAAGCCACTAAGTCCTTGGCTTGGAATAGAAAAATGCCTGGAAAATTAAGAAACAAATGTTCTATGTAAGAAGAAAAGAAAAATCTTTTCTTGTCCCAGATGAAGTTCACCTAATCCTAAGAGTGCAATACTCTTCTCTCCATTGCTGACTGTAACTCATTTGTGTGATGCCACTCCACCATTTTGATGACCATTTAAAAATTCAGAAGTAATTACTTATGCTCTTTGTTTTTGTTGTGCACTACTTCTTTACTATCTCTGCTCCAGTGTAATCACTGAAAAACACCTTTTATCTCGAGATTATATTTTTCCTCTCTTGCTTTTGTATTTTTCTAGTTGTTTTGTTTGATGCACTTGCTTTGGTCTATGGGAACATGAAAGAGATAATCGTTGCTAAGAAGCTGTTTTGAAAACATCTTTGCAGTTCTGGCCTGAAAGACAGTGTGCTAAAGCACCAACTAATGATCTGCCTTATGGCTCCTCTGAGATACTCTTTTCCACACAGACTGGCACAACAGGCCAAGTCCTTCTCTGGTTGGAGGCTGTGCCTGTCCTGCAGAGAAAAAGCAGCCTTGGGAAGTGGCTGTAAACCTGTAGCCCACTGAGCGCTGCTCAATTCCCATCAGCATTGCTCCTCCAGCGCTGGGGCTGTGTCCTCTGGGTTGCAGGCCCTCCTTGGCCTCCTAGGATGTGCTCTGGCTGCTCCGGAGGCAGCGAGTGAGTCTGGCCTTTAGCCTGGCTTCAGGGTTGCCCCTCACAGACAGTGCAGGTTTCCCATAATTTAGCTCTCAGATGGGAGGTATTGAGTGGCTCCACAGGAGGTTTTATGGTTATGTGTGGCTAAAAGCTCCTCTGTGCCATTGCCCAGCAGATCCTGGTCAGAGGGTTCCTGCCACTGTTGTGGTGAAGTTGTCTGTTACTCAGATGACTCCCTTAGGTCTTGTGAAGGTGCCTTTCATAGAGATTTTGTGAACAAGTTTCTAAAGAGGGATCTAGCGGGCAATATCACCAAAGAATTCGGGCCTTCAACTGGCAATGTAAAAATATTTTCAGCTAATGATGTTTTTTGTGGCTTTTTGGGGTGTTGGTTTTTATTGGGGTGTTTTTGGTGTGTTGTTTATGTTGGTTTTTTTGATGTAGCTTTTTCTGACCTTTTCTTGTAACTAGCTTTGCTACTGAAGAGCTTTTATCAAACCCTTGCTAGTTTCACCAGCCTCCTACTTTTCCAGATTTTCTCCTGTACCAAGTAGTTTGGAGTTTTCTCCAAATGGTGTCCATTGGTGTTCATTCCCTCCTCCTCCTCTCCTTTTCCCCGTTCCAGTATGATAAAATGGATGAGAACTAGAAACCGAGTAGTCTGAATTATTTCCAGGTACAATTGTGGCCACTAAAATCAGATCACTGCAGAGCCATTGCAGCTTGGATCTAAATCAGGAATTAAAGATATTGGTCAGATGACCAGGTTAATTGTTCTCCAGATGACAGGAAAGTGGCTGAAGCTTGGAAGAAAACACAGGATGGTCACACATCCATTTTACCAGTTAAGTGATTTGCTGTGAAAAATTTTCATTGAAGAAAGTCTTTAATTCATGCTGACAGTTGCAATACGAAATCCATTTTGTTTCTTACCACGTATTTTACTGAATTGGAAAAATAAACCAGATGTTATAAACAACCTAAATAATGTTTTTATAAATGCAGCAGACTTCTGGTTCACTTTCCTCATCAATCTTGACAAAGGTTTGCTGTGAAGTTTACCAGGAAATCATCAAGTACTTTTAGATGCTGACGGTGACTATTGTACAACCATCATTTCTAATGTCACTTTGACAGAGGTGCCTCTTTGCAAATGGTGGAATTTTTGATAGATTTTGACCTTTTTTTCCTATGGAAAACTGTGCTCTTGCAATGCTGTGGTCTTTGCTATATTGTAGTGTTGTTTAATATGGCTTCAGGTATGATTAAATGAGCATGAGATAGGACTCATGAAATGGAGAAATGAAAACACCTTCACAGCTCAGAGATTAAAAGTCTTGCACAGGTTTGGTTGATTTCTCACAGCGTGAGAGGTTATGAGGTCTTTAAGATCAGTAATGGCATGAAGAAGAAAAAAGAATTAAGTAGAAATATAGACACAGGAAAAATATCAGTGTTTCTCAAGAAAAGCCTCGAGGATTATCCACTGAGTTATCAGACAGGAGTCTTAGGAAAAGTATCTTTCACAAAGTCATAATGGATCAATAGTATTTTTAACACCATTGTATGCATCTGAATTGTGCTCAAAAGCACTATTGTTTAAGGCTGGAAACCATGAGAATACGTTTTCCTGCTTTTATATTCTTTCCTGAATCATCTCGTACAGCAAACGGGCTTCTTGGCTAAGTGGATCGTATCTGACGTGGTATGGCCACTCGTGTTTTTTACTCATGCTCTCTTAATGTACCAAAGTATGGAATTTGAAACAGAGGAGGTTGGAGCCTACTTGGAGATGAATGCCAGTCTCTCATTGAAGTCACTGGTGGTGCTCTGTGAGGCGTGCAGCTTTTAGGGAAAAATCTCTGCAGAGGTTGTGTGATCGTGACACTGAGCCAGGTCCAGAGGCACCGAAACCAGGGAAAACTTCTGCTGGGTTGGGCCTCAGGCTGGTGCCTTGCATTTGCATCTTTCTTTACTGAGAATATTTAGCAGCTTAAAAATCATTGTTACAAATAAAAGAAAGTTCCTCTTAATGCTATACGTGGGCTTTGACCCTTCCTTTGACCATGGTTATTTTAGCTTTCATTTAATTCTTCTGGAACTGCCACTTCAATCTTTGGCTTTTGATTTAATGCACCCCTGTCAAAGCCCACTAAAACTGATTTAAAATAACCATAGAAACAGAGTGTATTTTCACAATCTTTCAGATTGATGTTTTGTTTCTCTCAGATCTTTGCAAAAATTCAATAGAGGGACTTGAAATGCCGCATTTAAATAAAACAAATTCTAAAATGAGAGAGAAAAAACCAAAGCCCAAACCCAGATTGCTGAGCACTGAAGGTATGATTTCATGCATTACAGTTTAGCTAAGGCCTGTTCAAGGAGAAATTTCAGCAGCTTGCCGGGGGGCAGTCCCCATAATCTGTGGCTGCTGTTCGAGCCTGCTGTAAATATTCTGCTGTTTTACAGCTGGCAACTGTTAAACCTGGCACAAGCCCATGTAAAGTGTTTAGATAAAATACAAATATTCCTTTTCTCTCCCTTCAGAGGTAATCATGTTAATGAATATCAAGAAGAACAAACAATCAAATCAGTGGTGAGGACTCATTAGTAAATACTGTTATCTCACTCATTTCATTCATAAAGCTGCATTAGCCAGGTGCTTGGAAACCGAGCAGGTTTTACTTTTTAACAGCAAATCTACTAAACTGCAGGGGTTCTGTCTTTATGGCACATCTTTATTTACGTTTACCAAAGTAAAGTGGTTGTCCTTGGCTCTTTGAGCAGATGGTCTGGGTTCTCCAGTTCTACTGAGAACTAGAGTTGTCACTAATGCAGTATCTGTAATATCATTTCATGCTATCATTACTTTTTAAAATGAAGTGTTTATAAAGAAGTTTCTCAAAACTAGGACTGACCTTTCCGAATTCTATCTACAGAACTTTCTACACTTGAAAATTATGGCAAGTATTTTAAATCTAATCTTTATAAGCCATACTTTTACCATACTTTATGGTTTAGACTCCTGTTTCTCCCAAGTTCTCATTCCAGATGTTATGCTTGCAATATACTCCACATGCTATAAAAGTAATAGCATTGAAGATTTCTCTTTAGAAGCTACCTCACTTAAGATAATTCAGGGAATATGCTACCTATGCTTGCTGAAGTTGACTGGGAACTTTTATCTCAATCACTGTTTTCCATTTATTGTCATTATTTCTAAGGCATTTTTAGCTGCTCTTGCACACTCTGATTTGCATTAGGGCTGCTCTGACAAGTAGCCCATCCCACCCATTCATCTCCTTCAAAATATTTCTCGTGTTTAACAGTTTCTTAAAATACATCATGTTCAGTGACCAAAATATAGAAGCTTCTCTGTTTCATCCAGCGCATGAATCTTCTGATGTGAGTTTATTCCTATACAAACACTGAAATTTTGGTACTGGCTGCCCTGGGAGTTGACCAGAGGAGAACCTGGTTTGAGAAGAGTGCCTGCTGGTGGGTGAGCTGCACGCTGGACTTCTCGTCAGGATACTTGTGGTTGTATTCAGCTTTGCCATGAAGCTGTTGTATGAATTGCCACCAGCTCATTTCCTCTGTTCAGGCCTGCCTCTCAGCCTGTGTTGTATTCAAGACCTTGTTCATATTGGCACCTTGAGGAGTTACTCCAAGAAGCATTCGTCCTTCAGTCCCAACAGTGAAGAATGCATTGTTTGATTTTTATTTGTTTTCCCTTTGTCATAAGGCAGGCTTCTGGATCTTAAGATCTAGGTGCCTACCTGCTACAAATAAGCATTATTTCTTTGCCTTGAAAAAAGCTCAGTGGCACTCTGTTTTTAAGTATTCCTGTAATGCGGGGGGACAGAAGAACCAATTTCAGTGGCTATATTTGCATATGTAACAGTTCTCCAAGAGCAGATTTGGGTTGTGAGTGGCTGTTGAAAGAATTACATAGCTGAGAAGAGGCAGATTCCCAGCAGATATCCATTATCTCAGCCTCATTTATGTGAGTGAAGCTGCCAGTTTACTGCAGGATTTGCTGCAGGACGCTGACAGAAACATAGGGGATATCACCAAAGGCATTTGTCACTTGTTGCACAGCAGTTTGTTTGGCATGTGGCTATTTGCTACAAATTGGCCTCTAAAGCTTTACATCTTGGAGCACTGAGCTATTTCACATGTTAAACTTCATGGACTTTGGTGTCATAATAGAATTCCTTATGTAGGCAATGTATCACATTCTAGCTGGCAATGTGCATGTTTGTAGATGCGTATGGATATTTATAACATCAGGACTCAAGAGCCAAACAAGTGGAAATTAAATTTCAGGGTTAAAATGTCACGTTTTCAGAGTTTTATTTGCAGCCATAGAGGTGTTTTGAAGTCAAGAAGCCATTCAGGGCTAGAAGCTTCTTCAGGAAGGAGAAAAAGAGAGAGAGAGAGGGAGATTAGTTTCTCCTGTCTCCAGGTTTCTGCTCAATCACCAATACCCATCAGATGTCATAACAAAAACGTATTCACAGTCGTGTAAATTGAGCATAGGATTTCAGTGTATATTTCAAAAACTAATTTCATGTTAAGTTCTTTAACTGTATGAGTCTCCTTACCTGTGATCTATTTGTGCTTTTGACTTCAAACAGTTGCCATGTAGGAAATAACAAACTGAACTTCTCATTAGCTGCGGGTGCTATGAACTCAGGAAAAGATCATCAGAAAAACCAACACCAGTTAGTCCTCTTTCATCTAGGGAAGTTCAGGTCCTCCTGGCAATTTACATATTGGCTATTATATCGTGCCCTTGGGACAACTTCTTCTTACTTTTGATGGTATTGTTGAGCTTCAGAGAACTGTATCTCCTTCCTTGCCTGCATATCTTCCATTTCATCTCTACTTACGGGAGGACATGCATTTCCCATTTCCCTTTCTCCTCAGACATCAGTAGGAGTTTTCATTCGGCTCCATCAGAACAGACACCCTGGGAAGATCTAATCTCAACTCCTTTCCTTTTATGGACTTTGTCACAGTTGGTCATGCAGTGTGAGTCAAATTTCCTGGGGGGGAAGGGGCATTATCATACTCTTGTGTTTCTTCACCAGGTTCTTTTGGTATGGTAAATGTTCCCTGTTGCATAGCAGAGAGTGGGTGCACAACCCTCCTGTGATGCAGAAGCTTTAAAGAGATCAGAAAAGATTACTTAGACACTTTGGGCACTCAAACACTCCAACCATATGATGTTCACAAGGCTTTTTGTGTGGAGAAATGGGGTTTTCTGGATTTTAAAAGTACTTGAAATTACTATTTGGTTAACTTATTCCATTAGAAAAACTAAAGGAAAAAATCAGCAGAAAAACAAATGCTTGTATCTTTTTTTTAAAAATAAAAATCCCAAGTCTCTCTATTTACAGTTTTTGTCAAAACTGATATTTCAGCCCATGAAATAGCAAAACAAATTATTTTTGAAAAGCTACAACGGCAAAATTGAGAAAGTAAAGTTTCCAGAGACTGAACCTGACATGATCATAAAAATAAATGTCAAAACTGTTATGACGTGCATAAGAACTCTTAAAGTATACTGAAAAGCCCATTAATAAGCCAGATGTGTACTCAGGTAACCCCACTGGGTCTAGGCCTCTTCTTTCTCTTCCTCTTGAAATCTAGAAAACTTTGCATAAGGAAGTTTTGGAGAACACCTTTCTGTTTTGCTTCATCCCACAGAACAGTGACATTAGGTGTGTGCCTCTCTCGTCCCCAGCTGTAATCTTGCATTTTCTCCTTAATGACCTTTCCAGGATATTTGTGTGCTTCACCTCATTTAGACTTCAGCAGTGCTTCCAGCTGCCAAACTGCTGATTTACTTCATTTATTTCCAAGTTTAATGTGGCCCAGTTTTGTGCCATGAAACAGAAACGGTTGCAGGAAATTTAATTGCAAACATGAATGTATAAACTCAGAAGAAAGCACAAAATGGAGTTTATGGAGATAGCCGAAAATAGCCATGGCCATATGGATTTCATTGGGTATGTGCAATATGCTCGTACCGTCTTTTTTTTTTTCGCTAGCAATTATCGGCTCTCTGTTTTCAAGTCCTCTAATTCTTGTTTTGCATTTCACATCTAAAAGGCATTCAGGAGAAACATACCCTAAGCATCATTACTACACAAATTGGTAAGCTGGGTGTAAACATTTTATAAGCATCACAGTTAGTCTTATTTGCTGTGGGTTTGTTGGTTTTTTTTTTTATAAATTAAAATGTTATTTCACAGCTGCTAGCTTACTGGGTCACGAGTTAATAGCGTCTCTGCCTAGCAATGAGCTTGAGTTATTACTGACTATCATGAGTTAGGCTACTGTGGATTCTTTCACTTCAAGTAGTTGTTATAAATGCTGTATCATCGTTGTGAATCTTTCCCTTATATCATCAAGTATATTTGATGTATTGAGATTCTCTGTTTTCTGGTGAAATATCAGCTATAAGTAACTTGAAATAGTAATTTGAGCATCATATTTAAGGACAAAGTATGTTAGGATGATAACTGTACTCCTTAGCTGATTTTGCATTTGAATTTCCTGGATTCATAGGAAACAATGGACAGTGTTGTCCTACATGCTTGTAATAGTATTTTAAAAGAAACTTCAGAGAGATAACCTGAATGATCTGTTGCTGCCTTGAACTAAAGCTGCAAGAAGAGGAACTTTAGAAACTCTGTGGGATTTCTACTGTGACTTTCTTCGATGCTATCATGATAGAGGGCAGATAGCATAATCAGTGTATCTGCAAGTCCAGGTAAGAGCATCTTGTGTAAAACACCCATTTACAGCAAGCATTAAAAGTGTGGGATAGTTCATCATTGTACACAACAGGAGAAATGTTGGAAGATTTATTAGCATCCTCCTAAAGTCGGGATGTCTGTTAAGTCATACAGTCCTGCTTTTTGCTTCTCCAGAATCTGTTTCTACAGACTGTTAGCTCCATGTCAGCAGCACCTTTTGTTTTACAGGCTGTTGTTTTAGGCATCTATCAGAGATGTCCCCTTGGTTCGCTCTGTGGCATGTTCTATAAATCATACTTTGGCAAGAGACATTGGAGGATTGTTTTCTTTAGAGGTAATAGTACTTGGCATTGATAGGACACATCAGAGACTCACATAGAACTTTGCCAAGAATAAACTGAGCTTCGTAACATCCCTCTGGAGCAAGTAAGTATCATCATTCCCATTTTTTCAAATATGAAATTTGACATTTTAGTGTATCTTATGGGATGTTCTGTTTAGCCTTCATATTTTGAACTTAAACTCATGGCTGAGTGGAAAGTTTGTGTCCTTCACATGCTGAAATGCTCACGTGATGCTTATTTTCATGCTGCTCTTGGGGGAGTCACGAGCAACGTGAGATGGCCTTGGCTGCCTGGAATTGACTCCAAGGAATCTTTTCTGAATGAGGCGTGGGGCAGAATGCCTTCTCCTCTCTGCTACTCCCTGGTCAGCTGTCAGAAATATGTACGTTAGTTCCAGTCTCATTTTCCCCATCCATGCAGAGCTGAGTTTCTCAGCCCAGACTGCCCCATGGAGGTTGGTGAAGCCAGCCTTTGCAGCTGGGTAAGCCTAAATGTATTTGATTCAAGGCTCACGAGACACGTAAAGTTGGTACATCTCTGTGTGATTCCAGGGAGAAATGCTGTATGTAAGATATCAAGTGCATAGAAACTGGGAAGACTCTGCTTCGTATTTATGTTTACAGACACTTGGGAAACAAGAACCATGAGAGGTAAGGGTCAAATGTTTCTGTACTCCTGGCTCAGTAATGCA
The DNA here is from genome assembly GCF_000695765.1 of Mesitornis unicolor. Lineage (NCBI taxonomy): Eukaryota > Metazoa > Chordata > Aves > Mesitornithiformes > Mesitornithidae > Mesitornis > Mesitornis unicolor. The sequence goes on from NW_010207902.1 coordinate 82,817, forward strand.
GATCCCCAGGTGGGTAAGCATGACTAAGACCCATGCTGTTTTGTTTCAGTTCAGGAAGTTGGACAAATGAAGGTGGGGAAGAATTCAGACAACTAATGCTGACCTGAGAACACAATCAGAAGTGATTCTTACAGGACAGGGACACAAGTGAAAAAACCCAAAGCATCCAACCAAACAAAAACCTCACAACAAAACAAGAACTCCAACATCTGATCTTTTTTCTGAGCTTTACTTATAGATGATGGGGATACATGAGCAGTCTCTCTTCTCATAAATAGTAAATTATGATGAAATGAACAGAGAAAATTGGCTGATGAGTGCAGTGCTCCGTGACAACTATGGAAAGCAGTAACTGTTGGGTCATATCTCAGGGTTGTCACTGTAACTGTAGACTTAAAGCCCTGGTCTTTGACAAGAGAGGAGTGTCCACTTGGGAGATGGATCACTGGAGAATGGCTAAGAATAAATGACGAAAACTCTGCCAGTGACAAAAAAAGATGGAGAAACCCATGTATTTCAGTCAAGGGACTTTTAAAAGCATGCATTAGTGTTAAACTGCTAGCTAGGTAGATTCAATTAGTGACTCAATTAAATGACATTGTAGCTGCCATGAAATGGCACAGTTCTCTTAACTTGACTGGAGCTTCAATAATTTGCAGTAGGTTAGGATTTGACTTCTTACCAAGTTATGACTTTGGAAAACTCTTATTGAGATCTGTCATGTTAAGGGCAACTGTGTATCTATAGCATTTACTAAGATTTAAGAACATTATCTTGGCTTTAAATGGTGGCACTAGCATTACGAGAAAGTGTTTCAGGATTTCTTTTATCTAGCTGGATTGTTCCATTTTTTGGTATTTCTAAAGAACAATATAAAAACCTGCATGTACCACAGAGAACCAATTACCTTTGAACTCAATCTTCTTTTTGCGTAGCCTCCCCTTTTTTTTCCTGCTCTTCTCACAGTTTACATTATACCCAAACTATTTAAACATCAAGTGTTTGTGGGTAGGAAAATATAGTGTGCATATAGCCATTAAGGCTGAAACGTTGCTTTTAATACTAAAAGGAAAAGCTGTTCTCATAACTTGGTAGTTACTCAAAAGAAATGGAAAGGCTTCTAATGCAGAGTATGGTCTAGTCTGGTGAAAAAAAAAGATCTAAGGGCTAATTTTTGTTTCACTACTAAAAAGAGTTCATGATAATGAGGCTGACATTTGCCAGTTGTTCTTCTCTATTTTTTACTCAGAAGGAATCCTAACTAGCCTTATGGCTACAGTTATAGATAAGGTCATTTCTGCTTCATTCTGTTTTTTTTACTTCATTACTTCATGCTGCATTTGAAGTGGAGTTCGTTTTGTTTTAACAGTTGCTCCTCATTGCATCCAAAAGTGACCGTCTTCTTACAGCAGAAGGGGTTACATTTCATTTCAAGCTGTGCATGTGTTTTGTGAGCAGGGGAGCAGAAGGGTGAGAAAAAACCCCTAACTGTATGGGGCAAATCGTGCTTATACATAGGGTGGAACTTACACCATGTAGTGACATGCTCTGTGTGTACATAATGGTGTCAGGAGCTGGCCTTATTTCCCAATGAAGAAGGGTAGTCTGATGCTGACTTTATATTCTTTATTCTGATCCTGATGTTTACAGCTTAGCCCCTCCCAGGACAGGGCCCTGTGGTCTGAAGCACTCTTGTGTGCTCAGTTGGCATTGGTTTTGATGAGAGATCTTCTGCAACGTGATGCAAGTTAAACATGGGTACTTGAGTTTAGAGGGAAAGTAGAGCATTTTCTTGCTTTTGACCTGAAAAATTTCTGATTCCATTCTTTGGAGTTTAGCTGGGAGTACAGGCAGTTCACCCCATCCTTCTGATGGCTAACAAAATTAAGTAGATACGTATTTTTTCTTTATTTCCTGTAATGATGCTTCAGAGCAGGCATAAAGGATCAAAGACATTACTCCAATACTTCCTCAGCCATAAATTTTCCACCGCTTGCCAAACTTTAATTAATATGGACTAACACTAAAGAGCAGAGATTTGGTGATCGGTGATGTGTGAATAAATTATGATCAGATATGTTTGATTATGAATGTGCATGTGTATGTAAGAGAACAGAAGACATCTAAAGGAAATATGATGCACACAAGGGATATGAAATAAAAAAGCCATTCCTTAGTGCTAAAAGCCATAAACTGTCAAGCATTTCAGTGATTTGTCACCTCTGCATTAACCACTGACTCAAAATATTAATGATAAAAGCAGATAATTATAGTGCTGTCCTCTAACAAAGAAGCTGTTATGGCTGGGTAAATAACAGGCCCTATAAAATTGTTTGAAATTTGTGTTAGCACAGCAGGCAGCATTTGGGATGCTCCCATTAGCTCTGGAGATATTTGTGAAAGGTAAGTTTTTCTTTTGTGTGTTGTATGTTGTAATAGCAGAGGAAAAAACAAGGGGTAAAAAAAGGGTTGTAAGAGACATTTTAAAGTGTCCTCTGCAAAGGGACAAAGCCAAACTGGCCTTCTCAAAGCTAAAGGCGAGTCTATGGGGTTGCCACAGAGCTTGTGGTGGTCAAGCTTTGTTTTCCTCTAGCTAAATGAGGTGTGGTAGTGGATCTTTATAGTTGCTGTGTTATTCTCTATGCTTTATTCCTGATTCTTTTCCTGGCAGCAACAAAGTACTGACTGCTGTGTGACAGAAAAATAAGTGTGCTAGTGAGATCATTCTACTGTAGATGTCACGTCTAGACAAGGTTATCGGTAAGGCCAAAGACCAACCTAGTTAGTAAACTGATTTATTTCTCCCTACAGAAGCTGTCCAATTAGAAATACCTAAAGCCTACTGCCAAGGAAGCGCTTGTCACTGCAGCTATAGCACTCCATCAAATCTTGGGCTTTGCTCTGCCTTCAAGCTACGTAGTTACTATCAGAGTATTGCATGATTTCAGCATGCAAACCACCACAGAAGGATAGGCAAGACTCTAGGGAATATTCCATTTGTAGTTCAGGACAGACAACTACTGCTCTCCGTGCTGCAGGAAGTAGCTTGCTCTTGGTAGAGCTGAACAGGTTGATGAGACAGATCCGACACTCGCCCAGCTTTCCAGTTGACAAGGGAGAAGGTGTGCTTTTTAAAGGAAAGGTGCATCCTGTAATAAATATGGACAGCAAAAACACAATGAGAAAAGAGTAGTTGTCTGGTTCTAATTAGTGCTTCATGCTGAGAATTTTGTGAGCATGAAATGTCTTGCAGAGTAAAAAATTATTAGGCCAACAGCAGTCATCAGTTCAAGTAATAAAAAGACACGTACATTTTAAAAACACAACCTAAAAATGTAGTTATTTAATGTTGCTTTTTTCTAGAGAAAACATAACTTTTCCTGCTGTACCGATGTTTATGTATGATTAGTACAAAGTATTAGCAGTTGAACAGAAGTAGTTACCACCAAAAGCTTCTGTCTCCTTCAGCTGAATCGACTTACCACAAGCAAAGAAGCCGAGTGATGCACTTGCTTAGATTCCAACTCAATTTAGGGAAAGGGTAGGAATGAAATTGCTCTTGGCCTCAATTACAGTTGAAAATATTGATCAAATGGCTTATCTGCCAAGAATGAAAGGTTGTGGGTGTTCTCTGAAGATGGAGCATGGGTTTATTAGTAAGACTCCAAAGGAATGATTCCAGTAAGTTGATATGAAAGGATTTTTTTTTCCTATGGACGCCAGTGTTTGATTGAAAAGGCTTTACTAAAAAAAAAATAATTTTTAAAAAGTGTTGTTTTTCTTGTGTATACGTACGTCTGTACATCCTTGCCTCTGCGTGTGTTAGTCGGTAGAGCCCATTCAAGGTACAAATTGTCCAAGTAATGCCTGCGGCCACCCAGTTCTGAAGTTCATAGTGTCTTGGTGCAGTCTCTGGGGTAGCCCATGTTCAACTGCCGTGCCATCAGGAAGCTGACACATCAGTCAAGGAGGACTTGAGGACAGCAGTGCTGTGGCAGCATTGCCAAAGTGCCATCTATATGAAGGGGTGCGAGGAGCCAATTTTCAAAGGGCAGTGTCTGCCTTTCTGCAGGCTTTACAGCTCACTGCCCAGCTGCAGCACTGTGGGCTGGCTGTGCTGCAGTGCCTCACCTGGCAAATGCATCTGCTGCAGTGTCCTCTTCATCATGGCAAATATTTCACGTGGATAAATTAAAGACAGTGGGAGAGAAAAAAAAAGTTTGGGGACAATTTTTATTTGAACAGTTCCTTCCATCTTCTCTCCTTATTTCTGACTTTCTGGTCTCTGTCCTCTGCTGTCTATACTTTTGTTTCCTGCCATTGCTCCCCTGCCTTCTCCCCTCCCTCCTGCTGGTACTACTGTGTAGTAGTAGTAGTAGTGTAACAGTATTTATGCTGCGCTGATTCCATTCCCCTGTGCTTGTCAGCCTTTATTGCATTAAGCACAACACTTATAGTTTCTTTATTGACGTATGTGGGATGAGATATGGCAATGCATTATTTCACTGAAAATTCTCCTCCAAGGATTATCCCTCCTGGGTGAAATGATTGTTTCCTTTGTTTCAGATTAAGCACACTAGGAAGGAAATATTTCATGCTTCATTATTATCATTAATCTTCCAAGGTGTCCCTCTGAATGAAAATCCATTGTTTTGTTTAACAGAGAGGGACATCAATACAAGTTATCTAGTGTAATTATACCTCTAACATATGTATCTGTCAGGTTGTCCAGTGTTTGGTAACGTAACATCACTGAATATTACATTGCCATGTAAAACACAGTCTCAACAAGGTATGCAGACGTGCACTTTTTCTGTTAACTCTAATGAAATCTGATGGTACTTAATCTACCATAGTGCACAGGGAAGTATATTTAACTTTCAAGACTGTAGGAGACTCACCTTAGATGCTATGTCAAGAACACCTAAGGTGATGGCATGTGAATGAAGAGCAGAAAAGGGAGGTGCAGTCCTGCACCCCTTGTAGTTGGTAGTGAAAATCCCCTTTTCTTCTGTGGAGATAGGAACAGGATCATCAAATATTACCTTTGGTTTTGCTTTCCAGTTGCTACTGTGGGTAATGGTGACCTGCAGTCAGAGAGGCCTTTTCATTTGAGGTGGTAGGAGGCTAAATTCTTCATGTTCTCCATGCATCACACCCCTTCCTGACTCATTGCCTTTGGAAAGCAGCACTTTATGTTATGCAGCAAAAGAAATATTAATTTGCAGATGCTGCTTGCTCATTTCTTTAGGTACTTAAGTAGTTCTGTAAAAGCTTTGCATGAATTAATATGTAGGATGTGCCAAACTCATTATATTTCTAGCTATGATTTATAACTTCATCCTTTTCCTCTTTCAACCAAGGATACTCAGGTGCAGGGGAACATTGTAAAGTAGAGGAGCTCGGGAGGCAATGAGCCAATGTGTTTCATTATCTGTGTGTGCTGATCAGTGAGGATTGCACAGTCATGTCAGTCCTACTGTATCTTCTAGGTTTTTGTGTTGTTTATTGCCCATAAAGCAAATCAAAGTACTCCTTTGCCATGGACATAGAAGGGGGGCTCTGAACTAAGTGCTTTGTCTCTTACATCTTTGTGATAAATTTTTTAGATTTTTAAATGCTTATACAAGGATTGCCACTTACACTGAGTTTTTACAGTGCTTAACAATTTTCAAGCCAATCTAAGGATTAATAAATAATAATTATGTCTTTCTTTTCTATTCTGCTCCGTTTCTGTTCCTTTTGCTCCCACATGTACCCATCATGCTCCTGCAGTTTCCATGCCAAGTATTAATAAGCACATACATGCTGGAATTAAGTTTGCCTGTACTTAATGTAGTTTACAATGTATTACAGTATAGTTTTTAATTGCGTGCTGTTGCCGTATTTCTTTCTTTCCTGTACTCTGCCTGTGTGCCATTAGCAGTCACTGCAGTCTCTCTCTCTTTGCAGCCCCCCAGCCTCTGCTGCCAGTCAGCACATCCAATTCCTGGCAGGATTTTCCCCCTTTTTGGTCCTACCGGTGGACGGAGCAGAAATGAGGAGCACAGGAGCGGTGAGTCCCTGCTCTCATGGTCTGTGTACTGACCACAGCAGTCCTCATGCTGAAAAGAGCAGGCAAAATCTTTGCTTGTCTTTGAAATGCTGTGGCAACACATGATCCAAGTACACAGATCTTAAACTCCAGACCCTTTTCAGACGCTCCAAAATGCAGGTGTTCTAGAGACTCTTAAAAATACAGCTCTGAGAACATCTTTAAACGCAGAAAACAATGTATTTTTTTGTCCAAATCTGATTTTGGTGAAAAAGCTAAACAGTTTTTGTTGGAACTTTCCATGAATTAGAAATCCAGCAAAACATGAACCCAGAAAGCCAGTGCTTTTGGAGGTACAATCAATTCAAAATGTTGTTTTATAATTGAAGCTGTTCAATATTCTTAACTATAGGAATCACTACTTACGTTAAGAAAGGAAGATCTGTATTTCTATGCAAACATTTTTTTTTCTGGAGCTTAGCATTTGCGGCCTATTGGGTTTTACTCTTTGGAATCAGAGATTTGCACATCTGCAGATTTATCACACTGCTTGAAACGGCCATGATTATTACAAACCATGAAAAAAATCAAGCTTGAAAATTATTCTGACAAATTGCTTAGACTCCTGCTTCCTCTACTCTGCGTGCTCAGAGTAATGGATTCTGGTGCTCATGGAGAGATGACTTTCAGCAGTTTGTGTGAATACCTGGCTTGATAAGGAAGTATGCATCAGTTTTAAATCTCAGCTGGAAACTAAAATGCATGTTAGTCATTTTTGTCTCTGATATCAAAAAGATTTTCATCTCTTTCAAGTATCTTCCCTTTCTGTATTTTGAAAGTGGGCTACCTTTTCCAAATCGTCTGTAACAGGTTAGCATTAGCTACTGTGAAAAGGGAAAAAAATCTCCCTGTTTGTTTTTTTCTATTTTTCAGTAAATCCAACTTTTCTCTCTAGTAGTGGTCTCATAGCACAAAGCAAAATATGAAGAGCCTTAAGAGGTTTGAATGCAAATAATTATTTCTAATAATGACTACAGGAGTGATTGTCTTCATTGGCATTTTAATGGGGGTCAATGAAGTTAGAATGGAGAACACACATTAAAAAGGGAAATATAGGAGAGTAAATATTTGCATTTGTAGGGTCTTATTAGGGAAGATGAGGAATCCTGCGTTGTCAGTCAACAGCTCAACATTGAAAACAGAAGACTGTATCCGATGTGTGTCTCAAGATATGGTCCCTTTTCCTTTTGGTAAGCAAAACTCACCATTGATTTAAGGGAGTTTTGCCTACATAACCTAAGCATATCTCCATATCAGCCTAGACATGGGGCTGAGTGAGCTTCCACTGTGATGAGGCATCAGAGATCTCTGTTGATTGTTAGGAGTTTAGGTGTGAAGTGTCCTGGGAGAAAAGAGAGCTTTAAATTGAACCAGATATCCAGAACAGTCATGAAAAAGTACTGTATAGGTCTAAATATTAAACTTAGAAGGATTCTTAAAAACTTCTGCTGTGTACTTGTGTAAAGATCAGGTATGCTATGGCCTGGGCTGATAAATCCATTTAGGTGAGAATGACATTTTACTCTTCCAGTGCTTAGTAATTCCCTTTTTTCCTATCATGAATTTATACCTAGCTTCGCCAGCTTGCTTGTAATTTCTCAAGGTGGATATTAATTTTGGCTCTGCCTAAAAGTTGGGGAATGGTAGGCTCTGTCCTAATGAAACAGAGAAGCCATAATGTAGTACTGCTGGAGAGTTATTACCTCTTGATAGCATCTAACATATGCTTGGTGTCCAGATTACGTAGGCGGATTATGTTCTTTTGCAATCTTCAAATGTGAAGGAACCTAAAGGAATTTACCATATGAACGAAAGTGCTATTTTGTTGTTTAGAAAGGCTGAGGAAGAGAGTAAGAAACTGAATTCTCATCTTTGTCACCCAAGGAAAAAATTGAGGTCTTCTTGTGTCAATTGCAGAAAACATTGCCTGAGGATGTAATATAAAGAGCAAAGTCCCAGCACTGGTGCGAAGGCTGGTATGATAGTCATTGCTCCTGCTGTACAACAGGGCTGCTGTAGTTTGCAGCAATATTTTAAAAGTTTTTTTCCCTAGTTAATTATTTAAGACAAATGTTTTAAAGTAAAAAAAATAAGGTCTGGGAATACAAGGAATTCAAGTCTTCGGTTAAAGTCTAGACTTGGTCTTAACCGCATTTATTTCATTTTAATTTGTTCTTCTGAGTAGAATGATGTCCTTTGTTATCTCTTTTTTTTCCCTCTTATCATTTGACCAAAACTTCCTTGTCTTGGAGGAGCCCTAAGATGGAGTTCTTGTATCATTTGGAGCAAAAAGTCTTCTCAGGAAGTCTCGCAGCCCAAGAGCCACAGGCAGTGGGCATTTTATAAATATAAAACCACGGTGAATTAAAGCTGTCGGACTATATTATGTGTCCTGGCAATAACAGTCTCATTATTCTCTGTTAACACCATTGTATTTTTTATTATTTTATTTTTAAGTGGCCAAGTGAAGCTTTCCACCTTCCTGCTGTGTTTTATCCAGGTAAGGCCAAAAGAAATCCAGTGAGTGCAGAGTACAGGAACTGACTGTGTATGCCTTCTGCCTCCCCTTTCAGTAGACCTTACAGGGATCTCCCCTGGCTCTTCTCTGTAGTAAAAGACAGGTTGAGAAGGTATTTTCCTTACAAAACAATGAGTTAAGCCTCTGAGGAACATCAGTGTGCAAGTTCAGAACCTGATCTGAGTTCTTTCCTCCCATATAGAGAGTGTCTAGACACAAGAGCTTCTTTCATTGGAGAGTGAAGTTGAAGGACAGAACTCAGACTGGTTTAGAGCCAAGCTTGTAGAGGTCTTTCACAGAATCACAGAATATGAGGAGTTGGAAGGGACCTGGAAAGCTCCCCCAGTGCAACCCCTGCCAGAGCAGGATCACCAGAGCAGTCACACAGGAACACGGCCAGGGCTTTGGGAGTCTCCACACAAGGAGACTCCACAACCTCTCTGGGCAACCTGGGCCATGCTCTGGACCCTCACCCTCACAAAGTTTGTCCTCATCTTCAGCTTGAACCTCCTGTGCTCCAGCTTGGGACCATTGCCCCTTGTCCTGGCATTGGCCATCCCAGAGCAGAGCCTGGCTCCTTCCTCCTGACACTGCCCTTTCCAAATGGATCCCCAGGAATGAGGGCAACCCTCAGCCTCCTCTTCTTTAGAGCTCTCCATCCACCTTTAGTCATCTACTTCCCTTTATAGCCCTGGACTCAATATCTACATTATACTATACCATGATGAGCTCCCAAGTTGTGCTTTTGACCATGTGCCTCTGCATTACCAAAAATCCTTGATTTTAATCATTTCTTGAAGAAAGAAAAACTACAAAATCCCCTACTTTGAAGGAAAAAGACTTTTGCCATGAGACAAAGTTTCCAAAGGCTTAAGGTGAATATTTTCATTACAGGTAGAACCTGCAAAATCTTCTGCTCTTTACTCTTCCACACTTAAGTTCCTGGGCAGCATCACCTGTATACTGTGTGTTTGATAGGAATACAAATAAATTGGAAGAACTACAGTTATTTCTTCTTCTCAAGGTAATTTCTAAAGAGATTAGTTCAGAAATGGGAAATGGAAAGAAAGCATTTAAATTCTTTCACATAGCTTGGTTTAGGATATTCCTTTGCAATCATCTTAGATTTGTAACACCTATATTTTATTTCAAAGAAAATTGACTTTTGGATTATCATATTAACCAAAATTAAAGCAGAAAGAATAAAAGCGAGTGAATTATTAATGTGTGCTCATGATATCCCTGGAGCATAAAAGTCTCATATTGCCACATGGACAAGATAATGTGAAATTGAAATCTGTATACAGCTTTTGTCAAAGCCTTGAATAAAGAGACTTTTTAATTATCAGCACTTCAGCTCTTAGAACAGCAGATCTGAAGACCCCAAAATAACACAAACGTTAGCCTTTGTTAGGTAATCCTTATGTTATTTTTTACATTTGTATGCAGAGAAATTATAGCATAACAAAATGTAGTATGGTCCATGTTTATCTATATTTTACCTCCTTTGAGGTTTTTTTTTCCTTTATCCCACTCTTTTAATTTCCTGGATTTTGTAGCTGTGAGGCCACTGCATACTGCTGTGGCTGCCTAGGAGGGTTATTTATCTGCAGAAGACTGTAGCTTTCCATGGGCCTGTGGAGATTACCAAATGCAAATCTATACCTTCAAAACACTTGCTGAAAATGGGGTAAATAGCAATTTGTTTTCTTTTTCTTCTTTCCCCCCCTGTTCCATTGTCTAAAGGCGTGATCCATCTTCTGTTGATATCAATAACGACTCATACTGACTTAATGGAAACAGATACTGTGTCCATAGCAGGAAAAGGGACACAGCTGAAGTAAGTAGGCAGCAAACTGCAAGGAGGGAGTAAAACAGCAATCTGAAAGCTGCCAGCTTTTCCTGTGCAGGAAGAGAGAAGACCCACCTGGATGACAGCAAAGCGCTGCCCTTTTTTTTGCCCTTTGAGCAAAGCACAAAGTTGAGCTTTGATTCCTGCCTGAGTAGCAGCATGGGCATAGCCAGACCGCACTTCCTTTTCTCCAGGAAAGCAGCATGTGTAGCAGTATCAGCTGCCCAGGGAAGGGGGGCATGGCTGCTTTTAGAAGCAGCAGTTGCTTCCCCTCCCTGATGGCAGCAAAAATGACTTTTGCTACCCCTGAGGATGTGCATAAAATAAGTTATCTTGCCTGCACTGCTGGCAAGTCTGGAACTGCTGTTGTTAGAAAAACTGGCAAAACTTGCCTTTGGGAAAGTGCTGAACCAAAAGACCATAAAAATAAAAATTAAGAAAAAAAAGAGAGAGAAGAAATTGCTTATAATCTGTCTTGTCCATCCAGCTCTTAGAGCCTTACTTAGTTATACAATAGCAAGTTTAAACCATGGTCTTCATCTCTAAACCGTATGGATTTGACTGAAAACTGTAGTCCTCTAATTTTTATTTACCAAGCTCTCCTATTCACAGATTGCTCAGATAATGATTTGCAGTGAGGACTAAGAAATTCTTTGTGAGTCTGAAAGCAAAGAAGGATGTCTAATACAATAACCAAGAGAGTATGTCTAATGACTTTTATTTTCTTAGAAAAAGAAAAAGGACTAATTGTGGAAACAAATGAAGAAGTCACACAGAGACCAAGAATTTCCATCTTTTCCCTAATGTGAAGTATCTCCTGATGTCTTTCTTTAAACGTTGGGGTTGGTTTTTTTTTGAGGTATGCTGCTTTCGAAAAAGCAGGAACGTTGGACCAAATGACTCAATAAGCTTAACATTTTCATGATCTAGAATCATCTGCACAGAAGTCACATGCTTCATAGTGGTTCACTGACTTTAAATTCACCCAGAATCGCTGTGATCACTAAGCTAACCTAGATGCTACACTCAGCCTCCAATAGGTTGTCTCTTTTTTTGACACGTAGCTGGCCTCACATTAAAGGTGTTGGCTGTTGACAAATTTGTCAGTTTTCTTGGTAATCTGTTCCAATAAATAATTGATTCCATTAAATAAAAATAATCTTCTTCTTTCTAGTGTCAGCTTTTAGTGGCTATTCTGATTTTGTCTGCTAAATTAAATGGCCTCATAATTTATTTATCTTGGTTGTATTTAATTGGTTCCCTGACTTACTTAATGTGTTTTAACAAAATTCATAGATTGAACTTCCTATTTTGTCTGGTCAAAACACATTTTTCTGGTCTCTAGACATTCTTGTGGCTTTTTCATAATCCCCCTACAGTTTTTCCATGCCTTTTCATGTCATGGACACAAGTACTGAAACACTAATATGCTAGAGGCAACATGACTAGAAAATTCTAGATATCTCCCCCTTAACTCCCCTTACTTGACATGCACCTCTTTGTCCATCAAAGCATCACATGAGCCATGCCAACCAGGGAATCACGCAGAGCATCACAGAATGTCAGGAGTTGGAAGGAACCTGGAAAGCTCATCCAGTCCAACCCCTGCCAGAGCAGGATCACCAGAGCAGTCACACAGGAACACGGCCAGGTGGGTCATACAGAGAATTTCTACTCATTTTGCTAAACTACACACCATTTCTGTAAGAACGCTCTTTCTACAAGAAAGAGATGGTCACTGATGGGACAGTTTCTAAGAGAGATGCATTGAGGCAACTCTCCTCTGCCTGGCGCACAGACAGTAGTGTGGGGTGGCTCTCTCCTGTCCTCCTGCTCTTCTGCCTTTTAAGAACAGGTTTTCAGTTTCATCATGATTTTGCTGTGTTATCTTACTAAGGTACTGAAACCTTTTATTATTGAACAATCTTCTGTAAAAGATACTAACACCTTTCTGAAAACAGAGTAACCGTGAGACTTAATTAAGTGTTTGACAAGATCCTTTGAAATCCTTTAGTAGAAGCTGCCTTAGTATAATTAATAAACAATATGGTTCAGATTCTCTTACATCCATAGACAAACTATGTAAGCAGGCAGGAAGGACAAGAAATAGATGAAGATTTTCTTGTAAAATTTCTCTGTCATTGAATGCCTAGGATATTTTACTTTGGACAGTTAGCGGCAACAGGTTCCTCATTAAAATTGTATGAGTAGGCCCTGCTGATACATAATGCCTCTCCAGTGTGTCTGCCTTGCACCTGGACTGTAGTGTGATCACTGATTTTTTTTCTGACTTTGCTGATTCTTTGTTGCATTTTTGTGAAGACATTTTTAGGTTTCCTCCTTCACCTTCAAACTAATTTTTGTTCTTGACTTGATCTTGCTTACCTGATATGACACAGAATGTAGGCCGTATTTTTACTTTCATATAAAGATTGTTCAAATGAGAAGAAATATTTGACTTGAATATGACTTTATCCTTTTCTAAATGAATCCCAATGTCATAATCCTTTTTTTTGACAGCCTATGTGCTGACGTATCCACTTTTTTGCCTCTCAGTAATGAGGTAGAATTTACATATATATTTCATATATTAGTTTTCTAATTCTTTCTTACTTCTCTGTGAATTATCAATTTTATGTGCCTTGAAATAATTAGCTTGTTACACACATCGTAATTAGCTTTCTAAAACGTCCATATCCATTGAAATTGCAATATCTTTAAGGGAATGTACAGTTTACAACACAAGCAGTGGTACAAGGAACAAAAAACATTGCAAGCAACAGACAAAAGGAAAGCAGGATAAAGACATTTGTTAGCTGCAGTAAGAGTAGTGAACACTTAGCAAACTGGTAAAGCCCCCTCTAAACTGAAAGAATCTAGCAGCTCAGATGAAATACAGAAAATACCCAACCAAAACCATTTAAGATAGTATATGCCAGAAGAGTACACAATACAATCTTTTGTTACAGAAAAGCAAGTAACTAAATATTGCTAGGCCGAAATAGGACGTGATTATTTCTGAAATGTATGTGTGGCTTCCACAGTGCAGTTGGCTTTGTGTCTCCTCTGGTGTCCCTGTAGCTGCTGTCCCCCCTGTCTGTTGGGAATGGTCTGTAGCGCAAGCTGTTCTCCAGATTGTGCCCTTGCAGTCTGAGAAACTGTAACTGGGCACAGGCCAGCAAGGGGCCAGGGAGTAAGCGAACAGTCAAGGAAATGGTAGACCAGCTGGCCAGTGCCTGAGCTCATTTTCTGAACCTATTTTGATTAGGAGCACAGATGAGACCACTGAGATCCACTGCTCGCTCAGTGCCTGTATTGATGAGCGCTGCTTAGCCTGAGCCTTTGCATCATAAAGTCACTGGTTAGAAATGACTCATGGCACAGTCTCTTCAAAAAAACCCACCACTTTTGTCTCTGGCTCTTGCTCTTCATGTGCAGAATGAGTTTAATTAAAACAAAACAAACCAAACCCCAACCCACACACACAAAACCAAACCAAAACAAAAACCCTAAAAAAACTCCCAACCAAGAACCAAGCAAAACACCTAAACAAACAAATCCCAAAACAAAACAAAACCACCAAAAGTGATTTTGAAAATTAAGTTTTGGACTTAATTCTTCTTTATTTCACATATGTGATTTAATTCCAGCTGGATTAGAGATGTGATTTCTTGGACTCATTGAACTCACTGGAAGTTTTGCTCCAAGCCTTTGGCTATTAGGTTTGAAGGCAAAACACAGCGAAATCAGTGGTAGTCGATTCTATGGGTCTGAAATGAGGGTGTTTGTTTGTTTGTTTAATACTCATAGTGCTGCGTTAAATGAGTTCTACAGATTAAATATTTGTGTTATGAGAGAGCTCTTACTTTATCAGGACAGTAAATAACAATCTAGGATGAAATATTGTAGTTTTCATGCTAGCAATTGGAGAACAAAACTAGGGTTGTAATTGTGGGGGGAGTGGTGTATTACACCACTCATTTTTCTGTCCTGCTGTTCCTGTTGTTGTGTGGAGCCATGGGAATTAAAATCTAAAGGGTTGGTATATGTTCTCATAGGAAAAACAAGTTAACAGTTTTTCCTCGGAAACCTGAAATAATCAATACTTAATTATGCAAAATATAATTTATAACATGAAAGCTGTAACTATTGCTTTTGTAATCTAGCCAGTCTTGTTTTGTTTCTTATGTGGTAGCCCAAGTGAATCGCATTTCCTCTTCACATCTGAGTGGAAATATTGTATATTCTGCAGTACTTGGAAACTGGCCTCTGTGAAATCGGCATCACTTCTTAGCCATAACTCCCAATAATTCTGTGGTTAGCTCACAGATCTTCTGTGGAAGTTTTCTTATTGTTACAGTTTTAGAGCTCCCATATCTCCTCATGATGGTTGCATAAGATGTGAGCATCTTCTGCCAGTCTCCCTTATACTTGCCCTGCAGATTATCATACCAAGAGATTACTCGCAATACAGTGAGGGTGTCTGCAGGCAATTTAGCAACTGTAACAGAAGAGCGACTTTGCCACAGAGTGGAAAAAATATTTTAAGACTCTGGCAAAATTCAACATTACATCTTCTCGTTTATTTTTTAAACTTAATGTCCTATTACTCTCTTCAGGGTCAGATTTTGCAGTTCTTTCACATGTAAAGCGGTCTTTGATATTGAAAGATGAATAACAGCTGCAAAATATCTTTACCTCTGATCTCCTTTGCTTCAATTCTCCTAATTTTTTCTCTCTTGCCATTTCCAAATTCTCATTCTCATCATGTGCTATCATCAGATGTCTTTTTAAGGTGTATGCTAATCTGCAAAAGCAAAACTGTAAAATGTTATGACTGGATGCTGTATTTACAAGTCAGTAGTTACCTCATGTTCAAGACTTTATATATACATATATACTTCGTGTATTACCTCATGTTCAAAACTTCATATATACATATTTAAAATCCCATCCAGGTTTGTACAGACCTTTTTGTTGTGGCATGATATGGAGGTACTGTGGAGCGGGGGAGAAAGGTGTGTTTAATCTTCCTTGGGAAACATTTAGGCACAAACATGTTCCTTGGAAACTGAGCATCCCAGTGAGAACAAGACAGTGCAGTAAGGAGGAAAGCTCTTGCCCTGGTTCCCATTTCACAGTGAGCTTGAGAAAGAAAGGAGGAGACAGTTGAGCAGGGCATGGATAACTGCACCAGCCACAGGAAAATGCAGGGTCTTATGCTTTGAGAAGTTTCCAGGGAAGTGGTAACATGGCCAGAATTACAGTCTGGCCCTGAGTCTTGCTTTTTTTGGTGGAGATTACAGAATCTATGTAGGCGTTTTATATAGATCTCTGTTCTGTTCATTAACAGTTTTATTGTACATCTGAGATACCTTGGACTGGTGAAACTTCCTAACTCCCGTTTATGCAGAAACATACTGCTATTTCACATTAATGATGTGGAAATTACATAAGTAGTAATTATGTTTTTATAATGGTTTTTGGTGAGATATCATCTCTCTGTCAAAGAGTCATTTGTATGACAAAATACAGGTAGAAACAAGACAGTGACTTGCATATAATTTCTTAAACAAAGGCTGTGGTACTCCTCAGGTTACTGCAGCTTCTCCTGTTTTTTACCAAGAATATCTTTTGTTCCTAATTAATTCAGCTTCTTTTGTTTTGGTTTGTTTTGTTTTGTTTTTCCCAAGAGATTAATTTCTGCAGATGCACTGGAAAGAAACCCCATAATCCCTTCACATTTATTTAGGGCATAAAAATATATACAAAAAATTAGTAGCAGAGTTCTTGCCTACATGTTATGCTGCTGATGTTCACTATTTTGTGATGTTCACAAAATGGGCAAAGCTGTATAACCGCTATAAAAATACCACTACCAGTCTTCATTGGGGTTGAAAATTTAATTCAGGTTGACTTTGGTTAACTCCTGTAAACATTTGGAAATTAAGTTTTAATAACTCAAAGCTTTGCAGAATGTCATCTTCATATATACACATTTAAAATGTTCAGGTACTTGGATGGTATTTAAGTTGCACAGAATGTGGAAATGCTTGTCACCATGGGATTACTAAATTGCTGTGCCAGAGCAAAGATATGAAACCAATTAAACAGATCAATAGTTGGCAGCACCACGTACAACTAGAATGACGAACTATTACTTAGTGTGTATGTACAAAGAGAAATATAAATGCAAACTCTACAACCAAGAAGTAGGTCCTTCTGGATGATACTCCTAGAAATGATACATCAAGCAAGGAAAATGGGAGAGAAGGGCCTATAGACTGTAACAAGTGCAATTACAGAGTAGTAAAAATACTTAGGTTCCCTAATTGTCCACTTCCAGGATTTTAAAATGTTTGATTGCAAGAAAAAGGCGTGAAATCTTTGTCAGAATGGTGTTCATTTTTGGAGAGGAAGATGTAAAATTAATATCATTAAATTCCACTTAAGCTTTATGTAGACTAGTAAGGAGTGCTGTACCAAAGGAGGAAATCTAATGAATGAAGCTATGATGCTGAGAACCCTTTGTCCACACTTTAATGTCACTTGACAAAAATCCAGTTCACGTCCAGTTCATTGGTATTCTAATCACATCTTTTACTTTCTCTCTGAATTGGTAACTATCAAATTCTAGGAACTTTTAGAGAGTAATATTTTTTGTATGACAATAACCATTTTTCATATAATCACAACAAAATCTCAGCCTTTGCAGACTGTTAAGTTACTAAAACATAGAAGCCGCTTTGTCATTGCCAGTGACAGATGAAATGCAAGCGCACATCATTTGTTGGGCAACTGCTAAACAGTATTTGCCTACTGTTTATTGGTGATGAGGAATTTCACGTGGAAATGAGCAGTCTCTGCAGCAAGATTCTAATGAGATAGTAAGAAAATGCAATGCTCTGTAAAAAAGCTCTGTTTCTTTGTATTTTGTTGGTCCATTTATTCTAGTATTTTAGTCACTTGGCTAATATGTTTTTTTCAAATTCATTGCCTACCACAAGCTTTGATGAAGTTTACAACCATCAAAATAGTCAATTGGCAGTTACTTGGAAGACCAGCACTCTCCGTGAAAGTAGCAAAATGTACTTTTCCAAACCAGAGCATTTTCACTAATGATATTCTAGAGTAAAAAAAAATAAATATACTTAATCTAGAGTCCTTTGTTACGTTGCCAGAAAGTGGATGAAAAGGACATAGTAAGTCATGTAACCTCATTCAAACAGCAGATCTTTTTTGAGCACTGAAGAGCGTGATAGAGAAGAGGGCTAATTGTATGTTGTGTTTCAATTCACTATTTCTTCAAGTTACTGACCACTTTCATGTAGTATTGGTCAACAAGGCAGGATGATTTTGGAGTACACTTCAAGTTTCACTCTCGGAATGCATCTAGAAGAATCCTTTAAGCCTCTTTTGAGATGTTTTTCCCTAAATACTGCTTCCTGTGTGACAAAAGATGCCTTGCTCAAGTTGTATTTATGTACTAAAACTTATCATTTGGGGAAATGGAGAATAATTTCAATATTTGTCATTTTCACAGTTAAAGGATTGCTCCTTCTGAAAACTCTAAGCCTTTATGGAGAGCCAAGAGGTAAGTGGAATATTGCTATAGCTACTCTTCCAGTCATCAAGCAACAGTATGAACAGTATGATCTGAAGAACTCTTCTCTGACTATACTCATACCTTCTTTGTCCTTGCATGTCTTACAGTTTCCCATAAGAAAAATATTGTTTCAACTAAATCTATGCTGAAGGAATAGCACTGCATTTGAAACTGTTCTAGGACTTGAACTCTTTGGTGATTTTGTTTCCCTTAGTTCAGAAAACCAAATAAATAAGGTTATATTTTTCAGAATTCATCTCAGCTCCTGGAATGATGGACCTGCTGTCTCTGCCCTGTTTATGTGATTCCTTTCTGAAGACACTCTGGGCCTCTCATGGGGGCTTGACTGCAGTTCATTTCTTTGGTTTCAGCTGAATTTTGTTCAAGTTGAAATTCAGAGGGTCATGTGGATATGGATGTATTTTGGCATTGAATCTCTCTGATGTAATTTTTACATTATTTATCATTTTTGAAAACATTGTATTTCAGTAACAGTTTTTCTGACTTGTTTTCAATCTATGTTTACATTCATCTGTGTGTAATATGAACACTGTGTTTAGAAGGACAAAAATCAGCATAGTTTCTCTTCTATATTCAGGAGTTCAGTTACTGCAAAGGAAACGGGTACAGTTAGAACAGTAGAAATCATGAACTATACAACTGCACAATGTGAGGTACTCCTGAGTTTCCAGGTACTTTGACTTACTGACTCTTTCTTGTGATGCAGACGTATTATCTGTGTCAGTCTTTATAGGAAAAAAAAATCCTGATTGCATTACATTATTTCCCATAATGGGGGATAGAGGGAACCCCACAAATGCTATGACTCATAGCAATCAGGTTCTTCTCCATTTCCAGTATGCCTAGAGCTCTGTATGTCTCTGGATGGCACTCTTTACCTGTGTTCCTACTGAAATGATTAGCTCCTGTAAATATCAGGTCTTGTTAAGTGATCAACCAAAATGCAAGAGCTCTTGGTAACTCAAATCAAAGAGAATTAAATTTAAAATGGCTACTATCAAGAAATTTGCGTTAAAGGAAAACAAAATAGATTTGGTATAAGATGATATTATTATAATAATCAAGAGAAATCAGACATGGAGCAAATGTGGGAAATTATAAAAAAATTATCATCAATCAAAAAAATTAAGAAGAGCTATTGAAAGTAACTGGTTCTAATTAAGCCCAAGGAGGAAGTTTTATGGTGACTGGAAAATCTGTATGTGCATCATCATTTTTTGACATTCAGTCTGGTATAATAAGCTAGTAATTGAACGACAGGAAAGGGAGCAGTTACGAGGATGTTAACAGCCATGTGGCGATTCCAAGCTTTGGCCGCATTTTTGTATCAGATTATTCTTTTCTTGCGAAGATGTCTTGGTTTTTTTTTAATTTTGAAGTTTGTGAATTGGTAAAGGGGAAGTTCTTAGCCTTTGATGACTAAATAGAAGCTCTCCAAGGGTTAGTTTAGAACAACTCATGTTTGTTATAAATATAATGGGGAAAGCCTCATAGATCTTAGGAGAGTTTTTGCTAATTTAGAGTCCGACACTGTTCTAGAACTTCAGAAAATACTAGAAAAATATACAGAAACTAGAAGAAGGTAGGAACAGCAAGTATTGATTAATTGAAAAGTTAATATGAAAAATATTGAGCATGAATAAGATAAACTGAACGTTCATGTAAAAGTTCTAGAACATGGGAAAAGGCATGAGAACTGAAAAAAGTCTAAAAAAGGCAAAGGGTGTGGAAAACAGGTCCTACAGAGATTTTGTGATGCAGTCTAATGGGAGCTAGAGCGGCCCCATATAGACCACTCAGGATGGATAGAAATGCCATAATTTTTCTCTTCAGTACTGTCAA
Organism: Mesitornis unicolor; assembly: GCF_000695765.1. Taxonomy (NCBI): domain Eukaryota; kingdom Metazoa; phylum Chordata; class Aves; order Mesitornithiformes; family Mesitornithidae; genus Mesitornis; species Mesitornis unicolor. The sequence goes on from NW_010207902.1 coordinate 102,750, forward strand.
AAATCTGTCAAATTGCATTTTTAGTTGGACTTCAAAGGTTACCTTTGTTATTTATTGATCTTCCCCTCCACAGATTAAAATAATCATATTCATGTTTCTACACAGAGTCACATTCTTCCCTAAAGTCCATCCAAAGCTGAAAGGAGAATATAATTAATTAACAGGGACTATGAACCTAACAATGGGGTATGACTTTACCACGCTGTTTACAGAATATATGTCCTGAAGGCAGGTAATATGAGAAAAAAGCAATGTTAGGAAGAAGAAAGAAATGCTTTGAAGAGTTAAAGAATTTAGTGATCTCTCACTATGAAAAACAAGCAAGGTTCATAATACCTTTTAAAAATATTGCTTCGGAAATAACAATTAAAAGCATGCGCCTCTTATGAAGCCCAAACTAAGATCGATGTCTCTCTCAATTTAAGAGCGTGACTAAAGCAATAACTTTAAAAGCAAAGGGTTTCAGCATTAAGGCTTCGATTACCAGAGCTGAGGAATTAGTTGCACATTTTGCATTGTACTGATTAGAAAATGTAGGGTTACAGATACTTTCAGTATCCAATCTGCATTCTTAAATAGGAATTACATTATACACAAATTATAAGGGACAATGCAATAGGCTGTCAGCAGGGTTAATTTCCAACATTATAGCTTTTTAGCTTTGGCTGGGTTCTCAATGCTATTTAAACAGTTACAGTTCTTTCCCCACCTTCCATGTGATTCTTCCTGCTGCAAAAGAGCCTTTTGTTTAAAAACCTGCCCAGTGATAAGAGAACATATTTATTTATTATTCAGCTGGTTCATTTATTAAGAATAAATAATTTAAGTATATTTTCTTCTGTTTAATTAACACATTAGCCTTTGCAGCATATATGGAAAGTAATGTATAAATTTATACTCATTTCTCAGGCTGTTTGTTCTATTCTACTTGATGGCCACCCTACTTATTTATTAAAAGCTCCTGGCCCAAGTAGTTCTCTAGAGAAATGCTTGCAAACTCTAGAAAGGCAGTAGAAGCTGCGGTAGCAGTAGCATAGCTTCATCACTCTGTTCAGGTCCTCTAATGTTTAAAGCATTTTTAGACCCATGGAGCAAAAAAGCAAATAATCAGGAAGGCTCTAGGCCTAGTTCAAACTTGTAAAGAAACATAAATTACATCAGTGTCATTGCTGCTGTGTTTGGTACAGATCAAATCCAGCACTTTTTATGACTAGCAGAACCAACATTTACTTCCATTCTATTGAAAAAGTGGATACTTATTTCTCTACTTGTTTGCTTTTATGTATCACATTAAAATGCGTGCTCTATAATGATAGAATTTAAATCTATTTTCTTCTTTAAAATGACATATATGCTCCTCTTTTTCCTGTTTGGGTTTTTTTTTTTAATTTCTATTTTCTTTGGTCATGTATAAGCATCTTCTAAAAGTAATCAGATCTAAATTTCTGTGGCTTGCTTATTTATTTATTTATTGTAAACTATGTATTAAGTTTAACATTGTGTGAGTCATGGCTTTAGGCATCCAATCATATTGTGGGCTTCCTATTTTTGGTGTTAGGCAAACATAAATCAATGTCCTAAAATTAAAAGAATAAAGAACAGTGAACCTGATCCTATAATGAATGCTACAATGGGGTTTGCTACAGGATCTGTATCATATGTATTTATGCACTGAAATCCTGTTTATGGATGACAAAGTGACTTTTATAATATTGGAAAAGAATCTTCTTTCATGATTTCTTTTATTTTTGATGATTAAGTTGTTTTTTTTAAATAACAGAGTCTAATATCCTTAATAGCATAATGCATCTGAATGTTACTGCTAAGCTATCTCTTCCTTATTACTTGGAAAAAATTGATATTCACCATGTTATTACTAACCTTTATTCAGAAAACATGATCATCATGATAGTTAAGACTCCCAGACAAATATCCTGGTAATCGGGAGGTAGGATTGACCATGACCTTGGAGCTACCCCCATTTCTTCTGCAAACTGTCTGTCAGGGTTAAATCCCCTCCTCCAGCAGTATCTTGAATCCACACTGGGGAAATTATGATAAAAATAATCTTTACATCTCTCGACTCCAATGGATCTTTCTGATTGACTGCCTCTGATGCCAGGTCCGTGTCAATAATTCTCAGTGAATGCATGGCTATGACTTTTCCCCCTTGTTTTAGGATTTCTATTTCACAAGACCAAGAAAGCATGTCAGAATAAAGTGAATGGATCGATCTCAGGTCAGGGGTAATCCTTCAGCAATGTCCTATTTGGGACTAAAGAATACATTTCCCTACTGTAATGGTTCTGTCACAAATGTATATAAGAAAAAATTGAAAGACACACTGCTTCAATTACACAGTTATTAGACAGAAAGAATAAAACGAATAAAGGATTTTCGACTTGCTTCCTTAAACCATGGTAAAGGCTGTAGAAGTTGATGGATCTGCCTGGTTGCAGAGCAGCATAAAATGTAGGACTTCATGGCAAGTATTTAAATTTCTGCATAGTGCTACATCATCTTTATTGTTTGTAAATATTTCTATCCATCTACATCCATCATAAGACACCACCAGCAGACTGTAGAACACCCAGGCTGTCATGTCAATAAACAAGTACAATGAGGTAAACAGGAGAACAGTTTTTGGCTAAGGTACCAGAGCTGAAATTGAGTTTTGATTCTGACTCCAATATAATGGTATCTAATGGTGAAGTCTGTTCATCTTTTGTACTTCAGCTCCCTGCCTGTGCAATGGGGTAACATTTGTCCCTTTTAATTTCTGTTATGTCTTATTTATTTAGACTATAACTTGGTTGAAAGGAGAGATATGTTTTCCTGTACAGCATCTACCTTGCAAACCATCTTTCTAGGTACCGCCACCAACTCTGTTATACTGTGGATTATTAATAACATGCTCATACTTAAAAAGCAGTATTTTCAAATTTTAGCTTCCTCAAATTCTTGCTAGTTCAAAAAACTATGATGAAATGAAAAGACCCTTCTCTCAGTTATGTTGCTGTGTTTATATATACACTACCTCAGTGTGTTAGTCCATGTTTCTAAACTTTCTGAAAGTGGGTTGTTATGAACTTCTGATGTATTTTTTTAAATTGACAAACTAAAATCCTATAGATTTTAAAGTTCCTTCTATGCCTTTGCAGTCTTTGTCAGTCTGACTGCTATAACTATGGACAGTTCCGAGCAGGACCACGTGGATTTACCCTGTAATTCCCATTCATGTTGATAGTTAAACCTCTCTGCATTATATTCAATATTTTCCTCCAGGCAATGGATGCTTGGGCACTGAGCACAGCAGTGCACCTTTAAAAAAAATCAGCTGCAGTGTACACCGCTGGTTTCACAAGACAGGTAGTGGTGTGCTCCCAGCTGGGCATCAGGAAGCAAGGCCAAGCCTTGTGCCATACACTGAAAGTGCTTCTGAGCTGCTTGCAGGAAACCCATACTGTGCATATGTAGCAGACATTGCTTTGGAACATTTAACGCTTTGGGGATGGAGGAGTTTCCTCCTGACTAACAGAAGTGACTTATAATCGCTGAATTCCTCACTAAAACAAAACAAAAACCAACACAACCAACCAAGTAACTCCTAAAAAACAAACCCAAAAAGCTTCTTCTGTAGAAAGATGAGAAACAACTGAATGCTGGCAAAAAATATTTTTCCTGTGTATAGTTGTCTGGCACACCCAATTATTTTGCTGCTGATTTTCCTTTATTTTCTTTATGCCTGTTCCATTGCAGCTCCTGATAAAGATTACAGGAAAGCCTATTCCTGTAATCTAATTACTAATTAGATGAACAACCAGAAAGAGCATTAGAAGTCTGTCCCAGCGAATGCAACTTGAACTTTTATTTGTCTGGATGAAGTGGAACAGTAAATGTGTATTTCCAGTGTCCTTCTTTAGCAGATGAATTGTTACATCTGAATTTTGGAAAAGGGCTTGGGTTCTTATCTCTGTGTCCTATCCCACTTTCTCTGTGTGTGTGGTTGGAAGAAGGAGGAGGGAACCTTGCACTTCATCTACTCAAAGTGATTTGCTCAATGAATCATGCTTTTAGCAATACATATAAAGATAATGGAAAGGAATAATGGTAAAGACCCAAACCCAAATGATTTCGCCCAATGACTGTGACGTCTTCCATGCATTACATGGTGTAACGTAGGCTGGACCTTGCTGTTTGGCACCCAGTATTCAACTAACACTCCTACCCCCTGTCATTAGAACAGCCTGAATGTGTTCTTTGTCAGACTGACAGCCCTCACACTGTCAAGTGATTAACAAGCATATGTTAAAGTTGTGATTCTGCTGCAAGTACTTGCTTTTCAGAGTTGGGTGGCTTTGATGAGCAATTTATGGGATGAAGCACAAATAAGGCAACAGTTGAAGCACAGAAGGGACTTTCCAGGACATAAACTACCCTGCAGTAACTCCTTGCAGCTCTCGCAGTGTGTATATAGCATCTTCCAGGGACTGTCCTCATGTTTGTCTGTGCTTTCCTTCCAGAATGTCTTAAACTGCTTCAGATCTGAATATGTGTCTCACCTGGGCACAATGTCAGAGCCCCCACCACACGGCCTTCCTTGCCTTCACAGCCCAGCCCCACGTCCCTCCTGCACCTCCCCCAGCCTCACCAGCGTAGTCTCCATCTCTAAGGCTTATCCATTTCTTACTCATTTCTCTCCTTTACCAAAACTTTTGCAATTTGTCCTCTTCCTCCAACAAAATAGTTTCACATTCTCTTCCCAAGCTTTCTTCCTGCTCTGGATTTCCAAATTTACTAAACTGTTGCTTGATCTTCTCTGGTTTCTTCCTTTCTTCCAGCTGCCAGCTCTGTATTTCCCTGCCCTGGTGCCCTTGGCGTCCTCCACCGGCGCCGCCTTACCTCGCCTTACCTCGCTTTACCTCACCTTACCTTACCTTACCTTTCCCTCCCTCCCCGCTCCCTGCCCG